>NW_008357929.1:3208537-3248973 GCF_000622305.1 Nannospalax galili
AAGATGAGTTAAGGTTTTCATTTAGGAATTGAAATATAATTCATTGTTTAAAGTATAATTTATTATAGTCTCATGCTAATGCTTCATCAAGCTTGTAGTATTTAAGTTTTTACAAAAAATAGTTAAGGCCATTCAGTTAAGAAAATATGAAGTGCTCAGGCTGGGAAATATTTCAGAGAGAGATGAATTAGTTAAAATGTTCTGTTTTGTAGATGACAAAACAAGACCTAAAGAAGTCACATCCATATATTTATATGGGATAAAAAGACATTCTTTAGATTAAATTTGTTGTCCTAAGTTATAAAACTAGTAAATGGCTGAGGCAACACCAGAATTTCTTTGAGAGCACAGTGCAAATTTCTTCAATAGTGTCTATTATGGTAAAAATCAGGGAACTAACCGCTTGGTCAACTGCCTCAGGTCATAGGCAAGAAAATTCATTTCTAGAGATGTTAAGATTTTAAGGTGGTGCACGCCTTTAATCCCAGCACTTGGAAGGTAGAGGCAGGAGGATCTCTGTGAATTTGAGGCCAGCCTGTTCTACATAGTGAGTTTCAGGCCAGCTGGGGCTACTGGGAGACCCTGCCTAAAAAAAAGACACCCCCCCCAAAGAATCCTGATTAAAGCAGGATTTAGTAAATCACCTATGTTATCTGAAGGGTAGAGGACAGAGAGACAGAAAGGGTCTAGGGTCCTGCTGGGAGGCCCTTGGGCTTTTCTAGAAGGACAAGTAACCACCCACAGACACTGGAGGTTGGGTCCTGCACACTGGTTGGACTGCAGTCAGTGTGGTCTGCTACCTAACATTTAGCTGGGGCTCTGTGCTCCGTCCTCACTGCCTACTTGGCTTGTCCCTGGCTTCTTTTAGTTACAGCTCCTGCTGCCTGAGCCCAACTATGCACTGAGCAGCATCTTTTCCTTGCAGGAAGCTAGAGGTAAAGTCCTGCTGCCTTCCCTCTATCTGGATGCTGGCCCTGCTCTGGAGCACCCAGGGCTCATTCTCAAGCTGTACCCACAGAATGCTGAGTCTTAGCTAAGATAAATTCCACAGTTCTAGGGTCCTAGAATCTGAAGAGGTTGATGGGGAATTGGACAGGACAGTAAGGTATCCAAGAAAGAGCCCCCAGAGTGTAGGTAATTACCAATAAAAGTACTGCAGGCCCAGAGAGATAAACAGTTCAGAGAAAACTTTGTCCCAAACATTGATAAATACCGAAAGCTACTCATTATTTTCCCTGAATTCAAATAGAACTGAGCATTCTGTATTTCTAAATATGACAAACCTGCATTTGTGGGATATGAAGGCTAGGGGATGATAGGTACTGAAGTTTGCCTTTGCTTGGGTGTTTGAGATGGATGAGAGGGAGACAAGGAAAAAAGGGAAAAGAGATGCATTGGTTCTTTCAGAACAAAATCCATTAATGGACCTCTCTACTTTTTATCCATTCGTGTGTGTGTTTCTATGTGTGTGCTTTGTGTTATGTGAACACACGGATTGATATTAAGAAACACTGTTGATAGTGACTGATTACAACTATTAAATTAACAACAGGGAGAAAATTAAAAACTAAAAATGTGATGTTTGAAAATAACACCCATATTATGTGTAGGTCAGCTGCCTCCTATTTACCCACTGTCATGTAGCCCAATCACACTTTTGCTTACCCATACATACAATCTTTATGTCTTCAGAGAGTCACACATACATGATACCAAAGAGGCCCAAGAGATCATTTGTTCAACTTGGACATTTACAAGTTAAGTAACCAAGACCTAAAAAGAAGCAGCAGCCCAACTGAGGATCCTACAGCCATGAACATGAACGTTTGTACTGACCACTGTTGGCCAGGGCTTCCCAAGTGTTGGTCTGTGTCCTAAGGGATCTGCTTGCAGATTTAGCTCGCACAACCACAATAGAATTGGCTTCATTATCCCAGTGAGACAAGCAAGACAGGGAGAATTATACCAGTTACCTAAGGTTCAAGGTCATAGAGCTAGGACGTAGAGGTGACAGCTCAAAACCCAACTAGTCTGGCCAAGGCCCTCACATTCAACTGTGACACCATGCTGCTGTCAGGTAAGATGAATTAACATCATCAAACATGTTCACAAACTTAAAAATTCACAGTTCTCAGCTCCTTAGTGGGATCTAGCACTTAATCACAAGGCTACTTGAATGGAGTTTACGGAAAGTTGGTAGGACATTGTTGTCATCCCTGTCAATTTCAGAATGAAATGAACTATTTGCTCACTGTGAACAAGACCAATCACAGGAAGTCCATTGCCATAATAATCACAAAACAATCCAGCTGCATTTATTCTTAAAATATTTTTAGTAAAATGCACAATACCAGCATCTGCTATTGAAGCAAATAGTTGCTGCCATACAGAAAGTTTTGAGTTTGCAGTTGGAGTCGCTCATGAAAGAGGAGGAGGAGGCTGAGCAGGAGGAGGAAGAGATAGGGACAAGTCAAAGTAAGGAGGAGGTCCTCCTTATTCACTGTTAGTCACAAGGTGGCTTCCTTAGACAGAAGCTGTGTCAACGTGCTGCCAGCCAGGCCTCGGGGCTGGTACACTTCTACTGTGGTTGTGATGTCCAGAAAGAGTAACCAGAATCCTCCAATCACAGTTTCCAAATTTTACGTGCTACCCGTTTTTCTTTGTATTTCGTGAAACCATCAACCATAGCCTCTTAGACGCCCAAGTCTCTTTACCTGTCTCAGATACCATTTTCCCTGTTTATTAAAGATGAGGGGGAATTAAGCCCCTACTCCTGCTCCTCTGTCATACGTCCCAAAGCTAGCCTTCCTTATGGCACAGAGGCTTGGAAGCTTTGAAAAGAAAAAATGAGGTTAGATTCTTTTCAAAGCTCAAGAATAAAGTACTGCAGGGTCTGCCTGGACACCCCAGGCCTCCACAAACTGACTTGGCAGTTAGAGTGGTACAAAAAAAGTCTTTCCTCCCCACTATAGGGAGAGTTCATTTGATAAATCTGTTTTGTAACTCTACCATCAAGAACATTACCAAATCCACTTTGAGATAAGTCATCTCCCTCTTCCCCTTGAACCTCACAGGAGCACTTGAAGTGAACCAAGCTTCATGCAAAACAAGACGACATCCCCTCTCCTTCAGGAAGATGGCAGTGTTGCCTTGCAGTTTTGAGCAGTGTGAGGTTTCTGATGAACAAACCAACCACCTCACCTCAACATGGAAAGGAAAGGAAAGATTTAATCCACAGCTGACCCTGGTTGGTTGGTGGCTGAGATACAGAGAGCCTAGGGGCTCTCTGACTTGTGGCCACCTAAGCCCTTGAGTTTTCAACTTGCTTCAGTGTGCAGATCCTTAAAAAATCCATAGACACTTAAGGACCAGGAACAACTAAGGTAGTTACAGATGGTCCTATTGCCTGTCACCAGTGTCCTCATTTTTGAACCACTCATCCCCAGTCGAACAACTGTGGGGCCCAGTCAGAAGGGCCATGGAAGGCAAGGCCTAGAAGTGACACCAATATCAAGCCACCACCTGTTACATCAAAGGCTCTCATTAGCGTTCATGAAAGCAATCTGTCTTCTTAGGTGCTCAACTATCACTGAGTGGTCCATTTCCATGCGACCACTGTTATAAAATCAATAACATGCAGAGGGGAACAGAGAAATCAAGTGTGGCACTGTGGAGATGGGGGAACCCATATCCCCATACCTTCCATGCCCCCACAAACCCTTCATAAGGAGGGATTCATGTTCCCATTTCTCCCGTCCACTCACCTCTCCTGAGTGCCCTTTGAGAGGTTTCTTTGTGTGCCACTAACACAACAAGTTGGGGGTAATTTGTCCGTTTATAAATATCAGATGGTTTGGGAAAAAAATATTTGTGGCACTGAGCTTTTTTTTTTTTCCGTACAGTGATGTCATTTTAAATTCTTGGTGTGCTCCAAATTTGCTATTTTTACTTTCTCTAGTGACTTTTTTGGGAAATACATTTGTTTGGATTAGCTACATTTGAAGTGACCCTTGTACCTAATACCCAGCACTGGGTTCGTCTGGGCAACTGTTAACTGATATCTGCCCTTGCCTAACTTCAAACCCCTCATTTGTACATTTTCGATTTGTTCATTTTGGACAGTCCCCCTCAAAAGTTTCTATTCAGACAGAGAAAAAATATAGTAAAATAAAAGCATTGGCCTATGTAAACAAAAACCATACTCCACACATGTGAAAGAAGGCATTTAAAGGCACTCAAAGTCAGATCCAGCTATTGGCTTTGGGGAGCCCAGCGGAGGTGGCTGCGGCTACCTGAGACAGTCATTGGAGAGCAGTTTTGGAGTGGGGAATGGGAAAGGAGGGAAAGTTGAAAAAGGAGCCCGGAAGCCTTACTCTACCTGATCGGAACTTGCTTCTGATCAGCAAAGAGTGCTCAGACCCCAGGAGTGTCATGGTGAGTCTCAGCCGCTGGTCGTTGGCCAGATGCCCCCTGCTTTCCACCAGGAACCGGCTCCCTGGAGCCCAGCGGACAGCAGCTTAACAACCCAAAATTCATCCAACTCTCTGGGAGCTCCCCCGGGCAGGAGGACGGACAGTGGCCGCCAGTGTTCCCAGAAAACTGAAGCCTCCCCCCTCACAGAGCAGGGCTAATTAACTCCCAGCAGGCCGGACCCTCCTCCTCCGAGGGTGACCAGGAGCAGCGGCATCCTAGGCGTTCCTGGCTGATGTCATAGGCTGCCAGCGGTCGCGGAGTATCGCCACCACGCCTTTATGAAGGTCCCAAGTTTGCTATCTGATACTCCTTACTACTGACAGGCGCTCAGCCAATCAGGAGCGGCGAGTGGAGCCTGGGGACTTGGCGAGGCCAGCGGAGCCTCAGCCGCCTGCTCTTAACTCTTTGCAGCGGGCTGAGCGACGCCAATTGCCCCGGGTCGGGAGTCTCTGGCCGGGACACTGTGAAGCCGCCAAGCCAGGAGAACAGAAGGCCTCACAGGTGGCGCGGGGCTCCCGGACTGGGGCTGGGTATGCGCGGCCCGGGCTTCTCCCGCCCACTGCCTGCTAGGAGGGACGTGGCCAGCCGTGCCAGCGCGCTGCGACCTCGGGAAGGGACGCGCGTCCGTGGGAGCGCACACCCGGGGCTTGGGAAACAAGCTGAACTCCTGGCAAAGAAGCAAAGTTTGCAACGGAGCAGAGCGCGCCCTTTCTCTCTGCACACGAGGGGCGCCAGGCGCAGCAAGGGACAGACATCTCACAGCTGAGATAGACCTGGATGACTGTTCGCAGAGAAAGCCTTTCACTGTTGTGGGATGTGGCTTTGGGGGACCTAGGTGATTTGGGGTCCGAGAGACCCGGACTGGAGGGTAGAGATGCAAGAGTTGAGTGCCCTATTGGGTTCTCAGCAGGCTGGACATGATAGAGCTCTGGTTGCGCTTAGCCTGAAAAGCGCAGAGGCTTCCTCCCCCGCCCAGTCCCTTCCTAGAGGGAAATCCTTTGAGCAACCTACGCCGCACTGCTACAAGCTTCCAGCTCGCCAGGGGTCACAGGGGTGTCAGGCACATCAATAAATAGAACAAGATTCCAGTCAAAGAAGACGGCATAATTACGGTTGGCTGTACAGAAAATAAAAGTCTAACTGCACACATATAAATGCATAACTTGCATTTATCTCCCGGAACACACTAGGGCGACTAACTAGGTTTTCCTTCGCTCCGGGTTTCACTAGGGTGATGGTGTGAATAAAGCCTTCTGGTCTAGGCAGCTTTCCTCTCCACTTATCAGAGAGGAGGTGGAGTTGAGCTTCTCTTGGGAATAGGGTCGGGCAGCCCAGGCGTATATACAGACTGCCTCTGGGTCCAGAAGCCCCACAGTGACTGTGCAGCGTTCATACACAGAGCTAGGACTTTTCTATTTCCTGCGGGAGCAAATCACTGCTGTTTTAGTGGTTTAAAGTAACACAAATGTATTGCCTTGCAGTTCTACAGGCTAGGAGTTAGGAACTGGTCTCACTGGGTTAAAATCAAGGTGTTGGCAGAACTGTGCTCCTTTCTGGAAGCCCCCAAAAGGAATCCATTTCCTTTCTTTTTCCAGCTACTTAGAGACCACCCATGTTCCTTGGCTTCTGGCCTGTTCTTCCATTTTCCAAGTCAAGAATTGTGGGTCAGGTTATTATTACATCTTATCATTCTAGTGCCTCCCTCCCCACCTTACACATTTCTCTTTCAGTTAACTTTACCTGAAGGATAAACTCTTTTGTCAGGCTAGCTGGTCCTCAACCTTAATTCCACCTGCGACCTTTATTCCCCCTTGCCATGTAACATTCACATAATCACAGATGTCTGGAAATATAAGATGAACGGAAGGCTGTTATTCTTTGTGACACACAGGGATGTTCTAGCATCTCTTTGTGCTCAGCCAAACCCACCACCCAGGTCTTCACTGAAAAGAGACAAAGCAGATGGAGATTTGGGAAAGGAGATGCACAGGTACCAGGAAGAGCCCTAAGCAGGTTTGAGACATCTTCCTTCAATATGAGTTGTGATGAAATCAACTGAAGCCAGCATCCAATGGAGTGGTGCTTATAGGTAGTCCCAGAGCAGAGCTGAGCAGAGAGCAAGAGGGAAGGAGAAAGAGAGGGTAAGAGCGAGAGAGACCAAGAGAGAGGGAGGTTGAAAGCCTTGTACTGGTTGCGGGGGCAGGAAGCATTGTTCCTCTTTTGTTTTGTTACTGCTGTTTATTGAGATGAGGTCTGTGTAACATAGCTCAGGCTGCCCTGGAATTCTTGGCCCTCCTGCCTCAGCCTCATGAATGATGAGGTTACAAGTGTGCACTACCGTACCCACTCTTTTTGTTTATTCTCTTTTCTATGCTCTTCACTGCTCCCAGGCCCTCACTCTGGCGCTCACACTCTCCCCCACTACTTTGTGAGTCAGGGAAATCCTACAAACATAGCCCTCCTCAGTTTTCCCATTCTAGTGTGGAGCTGTTGACATCTGCCTTCTGGGCTTTCCAGTCCCTTTGGTTTGGAGTATCTGTGGATATAAATATGTTTCTATAGAAGCTCATCCTTTGCCCTCTGTGGTCAAAATTCTTTATGATTTTTTTTTTTGGTGGAATTTGGAGAAGCTGCTCCCTGAGAGGATGTTATCCCAGACAGCTTTGCTGTGGGAGAATCACAGTAGCTTAGCAGGGCTGCCACCAGACTCTGGTCTGCAGTCTGACCCCTCGGCTGCACTTCTCCAGTGCCTGGCTGTGCTGGCCTTTCCAGCATCTTTCCCCTTGAGTATGACATTTTATTTTTTTCTTTTACTTTGTTGTTAAATTGTTTTTGACTGTGTCATGATTATAGTCATATGACTCATAATGATGGCTCAGTCTACTATGGATAGATGAATTGATTGCACATACAAGGAGATTCCCTTAAGACTGTTTATTTTTACTTAAGGATGAAAAGGATAAATTCAAACTTAAAGATAGGATTAACAATCTCTGTTACTAAACTGAGAGTGGTAGTGCTTATAGGTAGTCCCAGCATATGGGAGATAGAGGCAGCAGGATCAGGAGCTCAACGTCATCCTTGGCTATCCCGACCGGGGCTATGTGAGACCGTGTCTAAAAATCAAAACAAATCAAAGAACCCCCACTAAATAACAACAACGAAAAACAAAAGTTCCCTGTTTCTTCCTAATGCTTTGTCTCCCCCAAGGCTGCAGGGCAGCATATTTCTCACAGGTCTGTGGTGCCACCAGCCAAGACCATCCCACCATGTTGCCTGTCACATTATAGCATGGCTATGATATGCAGTGCAGGATGCTTGATAATGCACATGGACCATTCTTTTTGCTTGTTTATTATACTTCTTGCCATCCATTTGGATCATAATCCTTATAGAATTCCAAGTTTAAAGTGGCACACTGACACACACCTGGAGCCAGGGGCATTGCGAGCTCAAGGCCAGCTTGGGCTACATAGCAGTAACACACTGGGGCCAGGGTGCTGAATACTGCTCTCAGGATGTCATGCCATCAACCCTTACTATAGCCTGAATCATTGTAATGAAAGCAAAGGTGAGCCAGATATGATGATCCAGATGGCACAGGGCCGTAATCACAGAATTCAAGAGGCAGAGGCAGAGGCAGAAGGATTATGAGCATAGCTGGGGCTACAGAGTGAGTCTGTCTCAAAAATAAATGAAGGGAGGAAAGAATGAAGGAAGAAAGGAGGGAGGGAAGGAAGGAGGGAGTGAAGAAAAAAGGAAGAAAGGGAGGAAGCGAGGAAGAAAGGAGAAAAGAAAGGAGAAGAAAAGTTCACTGTGGACAGAATTTCTTGTCACACAAGCAGTGGCCTCCTGCATCTTGCATTTCCTGTGCCTCTTATTTGCATCTAGAGGCTGTGCTGGGTGGCACAGCTGGGTGTGCACCTTTGTTGAAATAAACACTGTGATGTTTGAACAAAGCCAAAATTGTGCATACAATAGAATGCATCCCATTGCTAAGTAGTGTAATGATTGTACCACAACCAAAACTACATACACATCTGCCACCTTCCAATTTCTCTGGTTAGGAGTTCAGGTGCAGTTGGTTTGGATTCTCAGTTCACAAAGCTTCAGTTAGGGTGCTGGCTGGGCTGGGGTATCATGAGAGGTTCGGTCTCCTCTTCTAAGCATCATCTATTGTTGGTCAGATTCAGTTTTCTGCATCTAGTACTGTTTGTGGCTGTCCTCTCCAAAGCCAGCAGGAGAACATCTGGAAGAGGAAGACCAGAGCCGACTTTTAAAGAGATTACATGATTAGGTCAGGACCCAAAAGATAATCTCTCCTTTGGCTATCTTAAAGTCATACTCACTAACTAAATCAGATCAGTGCCCTCTGTCATTTTCACCATTCCAGCCCGTGCTCATGGGACAATCACCTTAGAATTCTGGCTTCCAACACTGGTCCTCAGTCTGCAGCTAATTTGGGAGTGGCTGAGTCTGTGGCTTAAACTCTGACCCCTTAGAGACCTCCTTCCCTGACTGCAGCAGAATGTCAGGTGATGGGTCACAGGCAAATACAGGGTGGTAAGCAGAGGGTTAGTTCATCTATGCAGGCTCGGGACCTCCAGCTCCCAGTGGAGCAGGCTCCTTATCCCATGGGCATCTTCGTTTTCATGGGTCTCCTGGTCTCGAGGAGTGCCTGTCCCTGGCATTGCCTGTCTGCTCTTTCTTTTTTTCTTTCATAGATCTGGTGATAACAACAACAACTTCAGAGGAGCATTTCTTCTTCCTTTATCCACTGCCTGAAAATCCACTTCTGGATCTGATCTGCCTAACTCACTGTGCAAAGTACCCTGGCAGGCAGATTTGCAAACTCAAATGAGTTGAGTGGGTGGGAGATGAGAGAAAAGGTAGAGGTGAAGAGTAACCTGCAACAGACTGGCCAGCAAACAGCAGCTTGTTCAGCTCCAGGTACCCATGGTCACATACGAGGGACTACAGACCCTGCTGCCGTGTCCTGCAATTGCTCTGGGAATTGGAAATCCCACACTGGGTTTTGAAAATATGAACAACTGTTATCAAATAGCAACAAAATACATCTTAATACATCATTAGTCAGGCCGCAGGGGGAGAATAGGTTGTTGAAAAATGAGTGTGAAATTGTAAATACGATGTTTAGTGCATGAGCGAATGTGTCCACCGAATGATAAACATTCCTACTAAGATGACCGTTAGACAGAGCACCTTCATTTTGAGATCCTCTGTTGGCGGAGCAGAAGCCACCAGATAGAAAGGCTTGCTAATCGTCTCTTCCCTTTTCAGTCTAGAACTTACTCAAGCTCTCGGTTTCTTTCAGCAGCTCATGCAGGGAGAGGAGGTTCAACAGTCTCCTGGCTGCCGTTAACTTTAGTACAAGTCTATATCAGGCTAACAGACCATGAAAACACACACTTATTGTGACTTCAGGCTCAGTGGGAATCACAAGCCATCACTTTGTGGCCTCAGGGATAAAATTTAACTTCTGATCTCCAAGAACCTTTGCCAAAGGAAATGTGTACCATCAAGTCACTGAAGGAATGTAGCCTCAGTCATTAACTTAATTCAATTCCAGAAATATTTATCCAGCACCAACTATGTTCTGGCACCAGAGAGGATATAAAGATAGAGGAGATATGGGCTGGGATGTCAGTGGGCTAAGAACACAGTCATAGGTCACCATCAAACTCCCCAGAAACCCAGGATGTGGTGTCTTTATTACAAGCCCAATTAATGCTGTGATATCTCAGGTGGCACGCATGTCAGCCACAGTTAATATAACCTGCTTTTTTCATGAAATTGAATATAAAGGGACTTTTGACTAATTTAAACAAAGACTTAAATTTAAACAAATGTTAAAACAAAAAGCAGTTTCATCTGAAAGTATCTGTCTCAAACCTTTCTTTCCCTGCCTGCTAGAAACAAGTCACCCTACCTTCTTGTACTTCTGCATCCCAAGAACAGAGACGACAATTTGATAAGCCAAATTAAAGTCATTGGATGGGAGGGCAGTGTTACTAGGTTGAAAGGTCATGCCCCCTGTGTCCTCTCCTTAGGTCATGCCCCCTGTGTCCTCTCCTTTCTGTCTTTCTGTGTCTTGGATAGTACTTAGAGGGTTGAGAGGACTGTAGACCACACACCAGCAGAAAGTCCTTCAGCAGCTTTGGAATCAGTTCCGCCCTGTGTTCCAGCTCCATTCTTGCATTTAGGCTGCAAGGCATGGAGATATTGCTTAAGCTACTTTTCACTGAAGTTCTGCAATGAGCATGTCCTTGGGGCCCGGGGTATATTCAGGAAGACGCTCATCACTGAGCCTGCCTTATCCTAGAGCTTATGGAAAATAGAGAAGACTACTGCAAAGATGCAGTCACTGTCTGGTAAGTGTGATTTCTATGCTGTACTTTATTCAGTTCTCTTTTTTTATTTTGATAATATCAAGATGACTGTATTAGTTATTTTCCTAGTTGCTATTACAAAGTAACAACAAAGGCAACTTACAGAAGGGTTTAATTTGGGCTCATGGTTTGAGTGGATATAGTCCATCATGGCTGGGAAGGTGTAGTGGCAGACTTAGTGAGTGTAAGGTGGCCAGTCACTTTGCATCTCTGTCAGGAAGCAGAGAAAGATGAATGTTGGGTTTCAGTTTGCTCTCATCTTTCAAGTCTCTGGCCCATGGGATGGTGCCACCCACATTTAGAGTGGATCTTCATCCTCAGTTAAAATGTGCCTAGAGGTATGTCTCCTAGGTGATTCCAAATCCTGTAAGAATGACAAATTAGAGCACCCATAACAGTGACTGAAGGTCATCTAGTCATCCCAGGACAATTATGAGTTTTGTCTTTCTCAATTCTCTTGAGGATGGAGCATTGCTGGCTTTCCTTCCATTTTACAGATCCTTCCAGGGCTCTATATCTATGTGAAGTTTTTCTTATACTCTGGACCACAGCTTATTAAACTAAGGGCCACAGTTCCACATGGGGTGACATAACTGAATATGGGGTTCTCTAATATTTGGCAACATAACAAGCAAAAAATTAGTCAAAATCAAACACGAGATGAATCCAAGGTGTTCCTGGGGGAACCTGCTCATGTTGTATCTTACTACTTCTCTGCAGTCTTGGTTCTGAACACACATCGTGTACACTTCACGCTGTGCATGCTATTCACACCACATGATGCCAAAGAATGCTGCCTGAAATGCCTCAGTTCACAGTGAAAACTTCTGTATGTCAGGAACTACAGTGTGCTTATTGTACATGCAAAGTTTTCTGCTCTTTTAGACAGAAAGAACGCAAAGGGTTTAGTTGCAGGAAATAAAGATTTAAAATATCTTTTCACCATCATTCCTCAGTGTATATCAAATTAGTAGATGGTTGGATTATATTGTGTTCAAAGGTTTGATTTTAAAAATTGTTATTTGAGTTGCTGGCTTGAGTGCCATTAAAAACCATTCAATTAATTTCCGCTTCAAATTAGGACAGAATTTCAATATTTTCTGAATTGGTCCTAAATGCTTCTGCCTTTTGTACTATGTATTTCTTCAAAAAGGTATTTTAAGTATTAATGATTATAAAATCAAAATATATAATTAATTTTGAAAGACATTGAAGATTCTCCACACCCTGCATGATTAAATATTCAGCCAAGATTTAATTCTGTGGGTAAAAATAAACACATTCCCTTTGTTAATATGCGAGTTTTCTTTCTTCTTTAATAAGTGGTAACATATGTATACCAAAGACTTTTAAAAAATAGATGTCTTTAGGGGGCTGAGGAGATGGCTCAGTGGTTAAGAGCACTTACCACTCTTTTAGAGGACTGACCCAGGTTTGGTTCCCAGCCCCAACATGGTAGCTAATAACCATCCTTAACTCCAGTTCCAGGGGATCTGATATCCTCTTCTGACCTCCACAGGCATGTATGTGATTCACTTACTTGCAGGCAAAACATTCATATACATCAAAATAAATAAAATATTTTAAAAAAGAAATATAACTTACTATAGCAAATGTGATTTTATTTACCTACATACCTGGGGTCATGTAAAAAAATTCTGTGGTGAAAAGTAGGGAGTGGAAAAGTTTAAGAAGCCTGCAGTAGACAACACATCCAAATGCTTCTCTACTTTTATTTCCCAGAAGTTCTTTGAAAACCACAGGTACAAAACCAAGCTCGCCACTTCCTCCCTCAGTGCCATGTTTCCTACAAGCCTACTTTTGCCCCTGTATTTCCCTCTCAGCTGCTTCCTGCCCTTTCTAATTAATGGGAAAGTACAAGCGGGTTTCTGGCTTGCCTGATGATCCCTCACCCATACCCAGCACTCTCCCCAGCACTGTTCCATCCTAGAACTCCACCCATTCTCTGGAAATGCCTGTTGCCTGGCCTTCCTTTTATTTACCTCATGATTCTTCCCTATTTCACGACCCTGTTGGCTTTTAGTTGGTTTGTTACAAATGTCTCTTGTGTGCTCCAAATCCATCTTCCATGTTGTCACCAAAGCCATTATTTCTAAATATAAGCCAGACCCCACTGCTTCCCGCCCATCTCCTTCAGTGCCTATGGGTACCACCCATGCTTCTGAGTGCGGCAGGCTGGCCCTGTCAGCTTCCCCTGTATTTTCTGTGCATTTGTCCCAGTCCCATTCTTTACAGTAGCAAATAGCTTTGCAAACATAAAACATGGGGCCTTTCCTTGCTTCCCGTCTTTCTTCTTTCCTTAAGTTATTTCTTTGGTTTGAAATGTCTTTCTTCCCCTCTGTCTGGAGATGTATGTGTTCTTTGGAAATCATCCCAGGCTTCATCTTCAGACCTTCTTCCCCTGCTGTTCCAGGCGGACTTCCTTGTAGTCTCCCACTTCGCTGCTTTGTGTTGCTGCATTGGTCAAACAGTATAGCAATATTGTTTTTTGAGGCGAGGTCTCACTATGTACCTCAGGCTGGACTGGAACTCCCAATCATCCTGCCTCAAACTTCCAAGCAGATGGGAAAGAGGCCTGGGGCTACAGCTCAGTGGTAGAGCACTTGCTTAGCATGCATGTACTCTTAGGTTTGATCTCCAGTATGACCAGAAAAAAAAAAGGGAAACCAAGTAGCAGGGGTGACAGGACTGTATTGCCATGCCCAGAACATCAAGTGCTTTTCCTCATGAATTTGTCTCAGTACTCTGTGGGCTACGAAGGGACAGGAGTGTTTTTTCTGTCTGTAACTCATTATCTAGATTTCCCTTTTAATCTTATTTTACTGATTTTCTGTATTCCTCCTCTCATAATAAACTGTCTTGTGATACTGTTTATATAAATCCTATTTGCATTTTCTTAAAAAACTTATTATTTTTATTTTATGTGCATGATTGCATTGCCTACATGTGTGTAAGTGCACCCGTGTTCTGCAATGCCCGTGGAGGTCAGAAGAGGATGTTGGATCCCTTAGGACTGAAGTTACAGATGGTTGTCAGCCACCATGTGGGTGCTGGGAATCAAACCCAGGTCCTCTGCAAGAGAAGCCAGTGCTCAGCCATCTCCCCATTTGCATTTTCATTATTGTATACTGAAGAGTGTTTCTCCCCCTTGCATGTACCCTACAATTAGAGTATAAACTTGAGGCTTAGGATGCTATGCCTTTTCTTTGAGTATACTGAGGCATTTCAGGTAGTGGCTTGCTTTCAAAGAGTACTTCCTGGTTGTAGTTTATGGGTGGACACTACAGAGAACTGTTTTGTTCAGCTGCACCATTCAGGGCCTGCTAAAGCATTCCACACTTTCCAGAGATGATGAAACCACTTCTGGTTCATAAAATGTGACCTGGGAGTCTGCTTTCACCTTTAAACATTGTATGTGTATGTGCAACGGGTCACATTCTCTCTCCTGACTCCTCCCTGTGCTTTGCTAGCTTGCCATCTCCCCCGCTTCCCAGATAACAGAATGGAGACCTATAAATCCCTGACCTGCTTCAGGTGACCTTACAAATCATGTGAATCTCTTCTCATTAACCCAGGATGCCTAGTCTGGCTAAGGCATGGCCAAGTACCTCCCACTGTGCCTGGTGAGCTGGGAGGGGTGGGAGGCTGGCTGGCCTTGAGCCGTCACTCAAGGCTTGTTAAGCCTCTTCCTAATTTCACTCCACTTCTCCAGGGGTGTAAGTCAAGAAGGGGAGTTTTCTGTCCCAGGGGGACACCATCTGGGAAAGGGATCTGCCTCTATCTGAAAACAACATGGCCCATTCAAGGAGTTCAAACACATTTGCTCAAACCTACATTTGACCATTAAAAAATTAGTGCATTCCAAGTGCAACTGTCTGAAAAGGAAAAATTCCAAATGCTATTAAAACCAGCTATGATAACAGCAAGGAAATTCATGGTGGGAGGCTTGTTTACTAAAATACCCTCAAGAGGCTGGTCTTGGGAACCCAGTGTTCAGTCAAAGGAAACTTTAAAGTCATTGAATTCAACAGATAGCCAAGGGATGTTCACATCCAGAGGGTGCTTCTGCAGTGAAATTACTTTTTATGAATATGTCTTGGATGGATGTCTTGGCTTTACTGGAATTCACCGGGCACTCTCCCGAAGTGAGTCTGGCTGTGCGCAGGCTGTCCTGCCATGCCTCTCTTCCTGAGGATTTGTCTGTTTTATAATTGCACTGTTTCCCCAATTCTTTTCCCTGGTGTCATATCTACATTTTTTTTTTTCACTTTCGAGCCCTTCTGGGTGTTACTTCCTTTGTGATTCTCACTAAAAGCCTGAGAGAGATTTAAGATGTTTGTTATAGTAGAAGAAGTTAATGTGGGAGGCAGGATTACTGATTCAAGTGGGCCCTTCCTAATCAAAGGCAGAGCTGAGACCAGGTCTGAGGTATCCAGTGTTCTGTGTGACAGCTCTTTCCCCAAGGTCTTGTGTCTCTAACTTAACAGGTAATGGAGACATCTCAGCACTTTTGTGGATGTCCAAGGGCCCTGCAGAACCCTGCCCACAGGGGACAGGTGTTTTCTTTATCCCCCTGGGTGGTCAGCATTCATGTCAGGAAAATTAAACATCTCTAAGTTGTTTCCTGGCTCATGTACCTTTGCTTAAGAGATTGTTGCCAATTCCTGTTACTTTCTTTGTTTTCTGGAAAGTTCTTTATTATGAAGTGACCTTGGCACTGACCCGTTCAATGGAGGAAATAAAAATCCCAAGATTTTGTTACATTATCATTTAAAAGTAAAGAACAGTAAGTGTATATACGAGGCTTTCAAGACAGGACTCTAGGAAATCTCAATGTGTTTGACAAGAAGCTTGTTTAAAATGGTCATAGGAGACCCAGTAAAATTTACATGACTATAGAATGTATAGGTTGGGTTTGGAAAGAGGGTTGAAACTCTCAGTTGCTAGTGGTATGATTCTTCATCTTGTACAGGGGCAATACTGTCACAAGGGCTAGTTATATCAAAGGGTATGGGTTTTAGAGCCAAGGGCTCAAATGTGATTCCTCAACTCTATCGTCTATTGTGTGTGTGTGACATTAGACAAATTATTTAACCTTTCTGTTCTTCATGCCTTGGTTTCCCTCATATGTATGGAAGGAATTCAACAGATACATACATATAAAGCACTCGGGATCTGGCAAACGGCAAATGGGAGACACAGTGCTGATGAAGATGAAGGTGTTGTAAAGTGGTAAGGCTGGGTGCTAGAACCAACCAGCACACCCACAAGCAGAGCTCAAGTGCAGAGGAACACATCATCTATTTTAGATTGCTCTACCAACACAGCTATACCTTAGAGCCTGACTGGGGAGTCTTTGGGGAGTAACCATTTTCTGGGGGTAAAATAGTTAGAGCAAGTCCAGACCCACTGGTAAGAGTCGACATTTTTTAAAGAGCATTAGCGACATTAGGCAGGGTGTCCTTGCAAAGATCTGTGCCTGTGGCTGCCTCGATGTATGTATGTGGGGAGGGGTGTGGCCAGGGAGTCTGCATGGCCTAAGTTACTATATAATAGCTGAAGCAATGATAGTTACTCCTGAGGAACTGAGTCTTGGAAGGTTTGGTTTTGTCCTATTTGGAAGGAAAAATCCTGCTGACTAATATTTTGCTTGGGTAGAAGTGTGTGAATCTAGAATTAATAAGTGTGAAAGAAATTCTCTCTCTTTCTCTCTCTCTCTCTCTCTCTCTCTCTCTCTCATTTAGCCTTGCTGATTAGCAGTTTTGAATACAGACATACTACCATACTTTTCAGAGAACAGAGCTAAATACTAAATGTTGATAGACACATCTGTCATCAAAATCTGAGGCCTGGATAGCTCAGTAGTAGAGTGATTGTCTAACATATGGGGGAGAGGGTCCTGAGTTTCATCCTCAGCACTATTACTAACCACTCCCCAAAGCCAGTTTCCTGAATTTGACCTATAACATACATATTTGTGAGCATATGTTTATATATGCATACATGTGTAAGCATTAGCCGACATTGAGTGGTCATGTGTGCTAGAGATTTGAATGGCTGTATTATTTCATTTAATACAATTTGGGAAGTAGGTATGATTTTTATTCTCCTACAGACAGGGAAGCTGAGGTTCAGAGAGAGAATTGACCTTAGACCAAGGCCAGCAGGGCCTCTACTCTGACATTACACTCAGATACCCCTGGACCTTGGAGTGTCTGTCTCTCTTGACATTTTCCAACTCTTGTGGAGCCTGGAATCTGAGGAGGACAGAGGCGGTGTCTGCCAGAGGCTCTGTGAGTCCAACAGGACAGGTTGGGTCCTGCTCCCTCCTGTGTTTTCCTAGGTGGTCTACTCTTCATGTTCTGCCATTGTGGATTGGGTCTATCAGATATCTAGGCACACCAGGACTAGAGACCGATTGTTGGGGGCTGTCTGGTCCCCCTAGGATTGCAGGGGCCTTCTCTGGCTAGGGTATTAATTTGCTTGATGGGCTCACACAAGATTGGGTCATCAGGATGGTGCCAATATGCTGTTTTCAGCCTCTCAAAATTTTATATGGACAAGTACCCTGCAAAAACTATTTGTTCAAAGTCCCTGGACGTCCAAGGGATAGCCCTGCTTAGCAAAACGACAGAGTATGACTGAAGTCATCTGGCTGCCAAGTGACAGGGCTGGAATCTGGCCTCAGCTAAGTTTGAAATACTATTTATTTATTTATTTACCTATTTATTTATTTAGGTCTATTTGAGACAAGGTCTTCCTGTAGCCCCAGCTGGCCCAGAACTGTATAGACCAGGCTGGCCTCCACCTCACAGAGATCTGACTGCCTCTGTCTCCCAAGTGAGTGCTGGTATTAAAGGCATGCACCACCACACCCAGCTTTTTCTTTATTTTTAAAGATACTACCAGCTGTTGTTCTTATATGTAAATTTTACAAATAATTTCAATTTCCTCAACAATGTTTATTTTTGTGCTGGGGGATCAAACAGGTCTTCTAGAATTTTCTTTGGTCTGCAACTATAGCTATATCTACTTGTGGTTTACCTTACATAAGAATATGATTATAGTAGTCTGTGTAAGTTTCCTTATGGGCCACTAGAACTTCTCAGTGAATTAATGACTTGGGTTGGTGTGAAGATACCAGCCACTAAGCTGCTGGTCACCAGCATAGGCCATGAAGAAGCATCAGCACTGATGGAATTCAGAAATAACCCTACAGTTCTCCAGTTGGAAATGATACCATGTCTGGGGATACAACAGCAGCATTTCTGATAATCTGACAAAGGAGAGAGAGAGGGAGAGAGAGAGAGGGTGAAGGAGAGAGAGAGAGAGAGAGAGAGAGAGAGAGAGAGAGAGAGAGAGAGAGAGAATCTTACAAACATTCATGATTATGGGATTAAGAAATGACTGATGCTACTTGTTTATTAAGATGATAACTCATTCCAACATCACACGGAGTGAATCCCCTTTAAGCAGATAATAAGCACAGCATGTTCCTTATGATAGCACAACCATAAAATGAGACTTTGCTCTTTGTTATTTATTGGGTCAACCAGAGAAATCATTTTTCTACATGCCAGGCTTGGAAAATTCTTTTATTTTCTGTCTTCTTCTTATAAATAAAAACAGCATAGAGCTGATAAATTTATCTTAATGCATTCTGTACTGTAAAGTCAACATGAGTTAGCCCTGGCACAGAGGTTCGCCGTCCGAGTGTGGATGGCGTGTGTATGTTCTCATTTTTCCATTGCACTTCCCTTTAGCTTGGGGCAGTGGGAGGAAGACTTTTTTTTTTTTCAGATGCATAGCCTAAATCCATTCATTTCTCTTTGTCTTTGAGTCACACTGGGCTGCAGACTTCAGCATGCACTTTTCATTCGGACAATGGAATAATCCCAATAATCTCTCTGGCGTCTCATCCTGTATCTCCACACCCGTTCTCTACAAAGATCGAGAAAGGCCTTTTCAACAGAAGCCAGCTCACAATGCACAGAGCTTGCTTAGAGCTTTGCCACAATGCCCTTAGAATCAAACCAAGCCCCTATCGTGGCCAACTGGGCCATTTTCTGGCAGCTTTTCTTGTGGCTTCTGGCCCTTCTAGCTTCTTCTGTGTAGCTTTTCACCTCAGTGGCTGCTGGGGAAAGGCAGTCAGTATGAAAACCCCATTAGCAGGCTCATTTGCCCTTTGCTTTCTGAAGGTTCTCAATTAATGGGAGGCTCTGGCAGTAATTGGAGGGAGGTACAGAGTGATGTCCCCAGCCCAGCCACATCCCTCCTTCCCTGTGGGGTTGGTGGCCCTTCCTTCCTCCTCTTGCTGTGCTCCTCATGGTCAGGATGTCCTGACACCCCAGTCCCTTGAGTACAGTACACTGTGCTGCAGGGTCCCTATCCCACCTACATATTGGTAAATACTCCTTTCATCCAAATCACCTCCAGTTTCATATGCCTATTGCTCCTTGCTGGCCTTCAAGCTCCCCAATGTGGCACCTCTACTGCCAACCTTGCTCTGTGTTTGTCTGTCGTTTTCCAGTCACCTTGCTTGCTCTCCTTCTTCACATACTCTAGGAGCACTTGGTGCCTTGGCTGCAGGGTACAGATCCTTCCCCATTCCCGAGGTCTTTACCTGTCTGGGCTCCATTCCCCATGAGCATTACCGGAAGGTCTTTTCTGATCTTTATACCATAAGTAGTCTACTCCCTCCTCCCAAACACCTTCTCTGACTTCCTTCAAGCCTTGTGGCATTAGCTACAGCTGTCTTGCTTAGTTATCTGTTTAGAGCTTTGTTTTTCCAGCCTCATTCCTGGCATGTGAGCAGAAGCCTTGTATCTGCCCTGTGCCTCTGTAACCTCAGTACCTAGACCTGGGCCTTCTATACAACAGTTGTGCAGTAGATGCTTACTGAGTGACTCTAGTTTAACAGCTGAGGAAGCTGAGGCTTGTGAAAATGGATTGAATTTTCCAGGTGCTCACATGGAGACTGAACCATTCTGTCTAGGACCCAGGCAGCCCTTCGCAACCTGTGCGTTCCCCAACCTGTGTTCCCTTCTCATTTGTGTCTCATCCTTTCTATAGAAAGGGTCTCTTTTCTTCACGTTCTGTTTACTGAGTATGCATTTTATCACAATGAACAACTAACTTCACCTTTAGCCCGAATTCTCTAGCTTATATTTCTCCTAGTCCCTCCTCCCCCTCCTCCATCTCCTTTCCCTCCTTCTCTCCTCCTCCTCCTCCTTCTTCTCCTCTCCCTGCTCCCTTTCTCTTTCTCCTATCTCCCATGTCTTATTGTAAAGACTAAGAGTTACTGTTCATTATTAGAAAGAGAGGAAATCAAAGCAGGCAGGTCAGAAGGAAATTAGGCATCTGTCTTATAAATTATAATGACAGTAGTTAACACTCTTGGTTGGTATGTGCATTCTCAGGACGATGCATAGTAAGAAGCGCTTGAATCTTCATTTATTCTTCAAATCAGCCTATGATCTATGTGCTGTCGTATTGTAGGAGAAGAGCTACCATTCATGGATGTTAGAAGATTGCTTGAGCTATTGAGAAGATGGCATAGATTCCAACACAGGTGTCACCGTAAACTCCTTTATTACCTTTTTCGAATTTATTGGGATCCCTGGTAAGAAAAGGAAGAGTTTACCCAATTTCTTGAAGGAGTGATAAGACAGGCTCCAGTGAGCAGTCCAGCTAGAACATAGACAGTTGGATGTAGGTGGAGGAAGGGAGCCCAAGGAACAGAGACTATAAAAGAACTAAGTTTAAGCTAAAAGGCAAGAATGAGGTCTTGTGTGTATCAATCTACGTATGATCATTTATGTATCATTACTACATAAAGTACCCATGACAGGTGTATTAGTTACTCTTCTGTTGCTGTGATAAAACACCATGACCAAGGCAACTTAGAGAAGGAAGAATTTATTTGGGCTTATGGTTCCAGAGGGATAAGAATCCATCATGGTGGACGCATGGCAGCTGGAGCAGAAAATGGAGAGCTCACATCTTCAAGCATGCATGGAAGCCAAGGGACAAACAGAGTGAGAGCTATGAGCTCTCAAACCTCCACCCCAACCACAGTCATGTGTGCTTCTTCCAGCAAGGCCACACCTCCTAAAGTTTCCATGGCCTTTTCCAAACAGTGCCACCAACTGACCAAGTGCTCAAATACTTGAGCCTATGAGGGACACTTCTCATTAAACCATTCCAGCAGGTTAGCTTTATAAAGCAAAGAGATTTACTTAGCTCACTGTTCTTGGGACTTGGAGAAGCATACCAACTCTGGCCTAGCTTTGGGGAGGGTGTCATGCAGATGGCAATGGCCCAGAGTGAGGCTGGAGTTCCACACTCTCATTGGAAAACAATGCTCCCAATCCAGTGACCTCAGGAACTCCCACTAGGCTCTATCTTTTAAGGGTCCCATGAGCTCCAACATCATCACACTGAGGACTGAGTTTCCAGCATATTCCAGGACATACACCAACAACATCCAGACCTTAACAAGCACTTTAAGTAAAAGATTGGGGACTGAGGCTCACTACGAAGAGCTCTTACTTGCAGCCCAAGGTTCAATGTTAAGCACTTTTCTTCCTGTTGTCACCTGTAGATGCCACCTCTTTGTTCAGAGAGTTCCTTTCCATGGCATAAAAGGAATAGATGGCCAGAAAGGATGACTGGGATGCTCCATCAGGCAGCTAGGCAGGTAGAGACTGTGTCTAACTATAAAGTTAATATCCATATTGCAAGCATCCCAAAGAAATTTCTTAATTTATCACCATGTGGGGGCTGTTGTGCAATTGACACTAATAGAAGATACTTCTGCATTTTCTTAAGTCTACTTTTGAGCCACCCAATGTTTTCATCATAATATTTACTTCTGGGTAAATAGGCTAAATTCTCCAATTCTGATACAAAACACAAAGATCAGAGAATGAAAATAAATAGATGACATGGCTGTTTAAAGATAATGTAGAATGTTTTCTAACAGCATAAATATTTGATTGTAAAACTTTCAATATGTTGTGTCTATTAACTAGTAATGTACAACATTTAAATAATTCAGCCAGCCCAAGTGGGCTCGGGTCACTCAGGAGGATGGAGGGAAGGCCAGCTTGGCAGGAGGCCAACTTCCTGTCACAGCACACCCTGGACTGACCCCAAACACTCTATTCATCCCATCTGGAGGTCTTTGGCCAGGATCTAGCCACAGACAAAAACAGAGGGTTAAATGGAACCCTTGGGGACATAAAGGTTTTCCCTGGCTGATTTGAATTTGTACTAGTTTCTGTTTCAAACCTAGTGCTTGGGCATGGTTGGGAAGTGGTCTACCATCGAGCTATACCTCTAGCCCTTATTTCAGACTCACAGTGCTCTTGCCTCTACCTCCTCAGTGCTGGAATCACAGTTGTGTACCACCACACCTCTGTCCTACCAGCTATGGGTAAACCTTTGGTTGTTCAGTTCGGCTGGTGCTCCTTGTCAGTGCGTGCGTGCGTGCATGAGTGTGTGTGCGTGTGTGCGTGTGTATGTACGTGTGTGTGTATGTATGTGTTTACCTATGCAGGCAGAAGTTGATGCTGGGGTGTCTGTGTCTTCTGCAATCACTTCTCTATCTTTCTTTTTCTTTCTCTTTTCTTTTCTTTCTTTCTTTTTTTTTTTTGAGACAAGGTCTCTTCATTGAACCTAGAGTTCAGCATTTTTGGCTAGGTTGATCAGCTGGTAAGTCCCTAGAATCCATCTCTCTCTCTATCTTTTGGTGCTGGACTTAAAGAAGTACCATACCATGCTTAAATTTTTTACATGAGTTCTGAGGATCCAAACTCAGGTCCTCTTGTTTGCCCAGCAAGCACATTAGCCACTGAGCTATCTGTCCAGTCCTCTCCTAATCTCTTTGAACCTTAATTTTATCGTCTGTGAAAAGGGACAGATACAATACAATGTGCCTCACCTTCTTCTAGATGAAGGCAAGTGACAGGCATCATCTATGAGAAACAAATCTTCAGCAGACACCAGCTCTGCTGGTGCCGTGATGTTGAACTTCCACCCTCCAGAGCTGAATCTGATGAAGACTGAAGATGAAGACAACTAGTGTGGTGGTTTGAATGAAAATGTCCCCCATAGGCTCCAAGTATGTAGACATTTTGTCCCCAGATTGTGGTGCTGTTTTGGGAGGTCTTGGAAGGTGTGGCTATCCTGGAGGAAGCATGTCACTGGGGTTGGGCTTACAGAGTTCTTATGCCTTGCTGGATCTCGAGTTGCTCTCTTGTTTCCTGTGTCTGCTGGAAGATGTAGAGCTTAGCTTCTGCTGCTCCTGCTCCAGCCACCTCCAGCCACCATGCCTCCTTGCCATGATGGACTGTAATTCCCCTGGAACCATAAGCTCAAATAAACTTTTCCTTCTATAAATTGCTTTGGTCAGTGTTCCTATCACAGCAACAGAAAAGCGACTAATATACTTAGCATCGTGCTGATTGGACAAGGCAGCTGCCACTCTCACCATGTAAGCAACCTGTAAGCCAGTCTGTGGGGCTCTTGAGAAGGATGATTTGCAAACCTTGGCTGCAGATGAATCTGTGGAGCCTTGGATGAGTCCTGACATCTGAGCACATTTCCACTTCAGGTGGTAAATGGAGAGGAAACCCAGCCCACAGAATCACATGGGGCCACTCCTTTGAAATAACGGGAAGGACTGAATATGTCTTTCTTTAAATATATAGACCCAGAACTCCATTGGCTCAGTTTCTTTTCCTGTTGGTGGGATAAAATATACTGACAAAAGCTTTAAGAAATTGACTTTATTCTGACTCACAGTTCAAGGTACAGTCTATCATGGTGTGGACGGCAAGGTAGCAGGAGCTGGAAGCAACTGTTCATATCACATACACAGTGAGAGGAGAGCTAAGAGTAAATGCATGCCACTGCTCAACTCCCATCTCCGCTTACACAGTCCAGGATCTCAGTCATAGAATGTGCTGCCCACAGTGGGATGGTCTTCCCACCTCAGTGAGCACAATCAAGACAATCCCCCACAGGCATGCCCAGAGGCAGTCTCCCGGGTGACTCTACATTCTGTCAAGTTGACAGTTAACACTGACCATCACATCCATTAAGGTTGCATAACATGGGGAATAATGTATGAATTATGAAGCACAAAAATGTGCTATTGTTATTACATTGGACATTGTGGGCACCAAAATAAAAAAACCAGAACAATTAAAATACTGAAACTCCCAATTTCAAGGAGCACTGGGACAAGCTTATACATCTCTTCATAAAAGTATCTGACTTCAAGCCTAGCACATTTCCAGGCTCTTTTGAAGTTTGTTGATTAAATGAAAGAGCCTCCAAGGCAGCTTTGGGGATTCTCCCATCATGCAGCTCTCTAAGGCAAGTACTCAGTCAAAGGGAGTGAACGTCCAGAGTGAGGACCCTAGTCTGATCAATTCATAATGAGCTCTTGGTGTCTTCTTTATTGTTTTTAATTCATTTCTTTATTTTTATTTTTTGAGGGGACCATGTGCTGGAGATAGAAGTTCTTGATGTTTCAATAGGCTACCTCCTGCCATTTTGAGCTCTCCCAATTCCTGAGTCCTGCTGAAGAGGAGACTAAAGAGGCTGCACTGCAGTGTTGGGCAGAATCCTGCACTGCTCCTGGCTCGGCAGTTCATCTCTGCTGAGAAAATTCTCAGGGAAAAAGGTACTTTTCAGACCTTAGGAAGCTAGAGTCAGAAACAGTGAAACACAAAAAGAAACACTGAGTCAATCATCAACTGAGAAGAAAGTAGTTTGATAAATTGGCAAGAATAATGCATCGATTCCAACCCTGTGTGCCCTTTTGCCTCACTCAGAGGTGACCGAGGTGGCCCCCACGTAGCCACAGCCACAGAGCAGTTTTGCTTATCTCCCAATTTTTACATTTTTTTCTTCTTCCTGTTTTATGAAATGGTGTAAAAGCATTCGTGATCTTCAGAGGCCTCTAAGCTAATTGGTTTTACTAGATTGTGTATTCTGCACCTGCATTTAGAACAGAGTACGCTCCTCATGTGCACATTTTCTGTTCATTGCCTCACTCACTAAATATTTGGCATGTCTAGTATATGCAAAATGGGGAAATGTTACATACCATTGGTAGATAAAGCCTAATAGGTGATTTTTGCACTAGAGCACAAATGAATTCAGAGGGACTGTAAGTCTTGTCAACTAGTGCAACCCACACAGTGCTGATCATATAAAGGTAGTAAAAAATACTGGTATGTTAATATGCATTTGCATTTATTAATAGGCAAGGATGAACTACTTACTGTATTTTAGGAAACTTAACATGTATGTTTTTCCATTTTTTGCTGTTCCTGAAAAAGTTCTGCCTCTTGAAATCAGTGAACTGTCATCCTAGAATTGGCAGGGATTCTTTCTTTCTTAGTAGAATGTGAAACAATGGTTGATATTATAATCACCAGTGGTGAAGATGATGATATGTGACAAATGAATCCAGTTAAGATTTATCTATTAAGTAACAACATGTGAATTCTTTGGACATTTAGGAGTTTCTGAGGCTAGAGAGATAGCTCAGTGGTTAAGAGCACTTGTTGCTCTTGCAGAGAACCCAAGTTCAGTTCCCAGCACCCATGTCAGACTGCTCCAACTGCCTATAACTTTAGCTCCAGGAGATCTGGTGCCCTTTCCTGGCCTCTGCAGACTTTGTATTCACTTGCATATACCCCCGCAAAGACATACACACAAACATAACTAAAAATAAAATCTTAAAAGAATAGGATTAAGGGGCTGGAGAGATGGCTCAGTGGTTAAGAACACTGGTTGTTCTTGAAGAAGACCTGGTTTCAAACCCTAGCACCCACATGGCAGTGAACAGTGGTCTGTAACTCCATTCCCAGGGGATCTGACAGCCTCTTCTGACCTCCGTGGGCATTGCACGACATGGGTGCACTTACGCACATGCAGGCAAAACACGCATTCACATAAAATTTAAAAAAAAGAATAAGATTAAGGTTTTTTTAGACTAGACTAGACAACCTCTAAGGAGAAAGGAATAGACTGCTGGAACTGGGCCTGGAGCAGAGGAGGTCAGGGTGGAAATGGATGAAAGGAGCTTTCAAGTATGAACAAGCAAAGACAGAGCTGTAGAAGTGATTCAAATATGTTTCAGGGCTATTGACAAGACAAATTTTATTGTAATGGAGAAGTTATTGTTGGAAGCAGCACAGCGAGCTGCCAAGTTGGGTTTCATCTTGTATATACATTTTGAGCCAAGAAATTGCAAACCAAAATTAGCACTCTAAGAAAATTAATCTATGCACGGGGAGATTGAAGTGTACAAAACTGGAGGCAGGGGGAGCACTCAGGGGACACCTTCATAATTCAACAGACACATACTGAAGGCCTGCTCCTCAGTGCTAGGAGCAGGAACCGAAAGCCAATGAGAAATCCAAATCCAAGTTTGAAGGAACTGGTTGATGGCATCTTTTAAGTCAAGTTTTTTAGATTTATTTTAAAATGTTTAATTAAGTGTATATATGTGTGTCTGTGAGGGGTATGTGCAAATGGTAGTGTAATGCCCACAGATGCCAGAAGAGGGCATTGGATCCCTTGGAGCTGGAGTTACAGGCAGTTGTGAGTTGTTCAACATGGATGCTGGGAACCAAACTAAGTTTCCCTGGAAGAGAAGTACGCACTTTTAATGGTTGAGCCATCTCTCTAGCCCCATCACTCAAGTTTTTGTTGAAAGGGTCAAGGATATAATTTACAAAAGAAAATGATCAAGCTTTACAATTTAATTTTCCAATATAAAGTACTTGGAGGAAGAAATATTGTTACATCTTCATTTTGTTTCAAAATTATTCTTGTTAGCTTTGTGTGTGGCACATGCATGTGAGTGTGTAAGTGTGCTTGCCTGTGTGCAGGCTCATGGAGGCCATATCATTCCTTGCATTATTGCCTTGAGACAGGGACCCTCCTGGACTAGAAGCTCTCCATTTTGGCTAGGCTATCTGGCTAGTGAACTCAGGTTCTGCCTGTTTCCGCAGCCCCAGGGCTGCGCTTACAGGCACATGCAGATATACCTCAGGTCTTCATGGTTGCAAAGCAAAGGCTTCTATCCATGGAGCCATCTCTCCAGCCCTCACAAATTTTAAAAATATGAAATGTAACTTGGTGTGAATGTTACTGCTCTTATTTCTCACTACCATTTGTTCACATGTGGCCCTCTTCAATCTTGCATTCTCTTTCTAGATTCATTTACCCATTTTTGTTTGTGTGTGGTTTCTTTCTCTCTGGTCTGTTTTGCAGGTTAAGTGGAATGGAACTTAGTCTTCTCACATTTGCAGCATCTCCTGTGTCATTGTATGTTTTTGTCTATCTGAAATTTGTAGATTAGATCCTGGAATTTTCAGTGTTTCGGAGCAGTTTGATGTGGAATTAGATTCTTTCTTTCCTAGCTAAGTTTTTAAAATAGATGCTACTTATGGGATTTACCCCTCTAAAATAACAAAAGAAGAAAGCAAGCAAGATGCTTTGATACATCTTAGTTTATACGCTATGTAGCACTTGCTTAGTCCTTTCAAACCAAAGGCTCCCATGACTTTTTAGTTTGGATGATTTTCTTTTATTTCTTTGATCATTGTTCTTTTGAATCTTCCGATCTCTTGGGAGTTCTTGTTACATACAGTGGTGACATCTGGATCATTCTTTCTGTGCTTCTCATCTTAATACCTTATCATGTTCATCTCTTATACCCCCAGTTATGGGAAGACGTCTTGTACTGTAATTAAATGATTCCATTTTATTTAGAGTCCATTTGGTCTGCACAGCATTCATTTTATTTTAAAAGGTATCTGCCATTTTTTAACTGTTAGTAAATATTTTCTTATACCACTCCCTCCTTTACAGGACTTATTTTATGAATGTAGACTCTTCCTTAATTGTCTTGACTATGCATCACAGAGATCAGGTTGCTCACAACTGTTCCAACAACTTAATGAAATGGGCATTCCCTTCCACTGAGCAAATCAGTTCCCTTTTTGAAGATGGTTGTGTATTTTCATATATTTGCTACTTCCCCCATGATCATTCTTATAGATAATTATTTGTCTACTACTGAGAGATGAAATACGTTCTGCATTAGTCCATATTTTCATTACTATAATGAAATATCCCAGGCAGGTTAACATTATAAAGAAAGGGAGGATCAGGAGCAGGAAGCCAGTGTCAATTTGCCTCTGGTGAGGACCTCCAAGGCAGATGGTAGGAGCACATGTGCAGGAATGCCAGGCAGATACTTTTCCAATCTTTATAGAATAGTACAGAGTCAGAGAGTGACATCACTCTCTGTCAACTTGCATGGTTGGTTGGTCCCATGCCCAGGGCTGGCCAGTCCCATTTCAAAGAACAGAAGGACAGACATCCAGGCTCCTTGCTCTCCACACTTGCCTCTAGAGTTCAGGAGTGAATGACAGAGTGGAGTGGGGAGAAAATCAAGAGTAGATGAGAATGCAGGTCAAAATTCAGAGATGAAGAACAGACTGACGTCACCATAGAAGGAACATAGCACTTAAAAAAACAAAACAAAACTGTAAAGTACTGCCTTTACCAGCATTACACTGTCTTAGGGAACTATGAAAATGTGGACCTGGGGTTGTTCACAGATGAAATTCTGAAATCAGCATCCTTAATTCCAAAGACAGCCCCTATTGAGTCAACTGCTCATTTTGTTCTTAATTGTATAAAATTTGTCTCCCTAAACCAAAAAGATCACTGGGCAGTGTTACTTCAGTTTCCTAAAATAAATTCTAATTCAGGCGGGCTTCTTAATTATGTTTAAAATTGGGCAAACAATTGATTTTTAAGTGACTGATGAGTTGTAGTGATGCACGAACATTTGTACCAAAGACTGCCTTAATACGGGGACATAAATATTTGTGTCTCTAACTTACACTTGGCTCCATTTGTGATCATAGAGGTTTTCTGAGGTCATGCTGTGTGAGATAAGGTGACTCACAATGTGGGGCATCTTCAAATGCATGCACTGCCTGGTGGTGTCATACACAGCATGTCCCTCCCTCCACAAAGGCTAGTCCCTCCCTCCACAAAGGCTCACAAGAGCTTGCTGTCAGTTAGGCACTGAGGAAGCTGAGGTGAGTGAGGTGTAGCCTCAAATAAGTGTCAGGCTTATCATAGAACCTTGCAATAAAGCAGCTCCATTCACTATGATGTGGTATTGGCTTGGGGACGTTAATTTTCTTCCCTGAGACTCGGTTTCCTTGCCTATAAAATAAGATTACTAAATCTTGTCTTAATATTTCCAAGTCCCAGCTAAGACCTAGTAAAGGGAAATTAAAAAGCATGCAACTGGGAAATCCTAGGTTTCCCAAATCTCATGGGTAACTTAAAAACATGGCGGTCTCTTGATCTGGCTCTTGTAGCCAGAATGGCTCTCCTCTTCGCACTGGGCATCTTTGGTCAAATTTGTTCTGCCTGAAGACGGCACCTAGGAAAGCACTCTTTGCTGCTCCTACCTTCCTGCCCAGCCTGTCACAGCTTCTTCCTTTTGCAAGTGATTGTGGGAAAGAAGGATATGAATTCTGAGACTTAGGGGCAAAGAGGATAGGTCTTGCTTGTCTGCATGTTAATTTCTTATATCAATTCCATCTACTGCAGAAGACAGATGCTGTAGAGGCTTCTGTGACCTGAGGGTTGAGTGTCTCCAAAAGGCTCACATGTTAATGGTCCTGTCCTTAGGGTGGTGCCTTTATGTTGGACCCTTTGAGAAGTGGAGTCTTGTGAGAGGCCCTTAGATCTTCAGGAGGCATCTTTGAAGACAGCTGTGGGATCCGGATCACTTCATTTTCTGCCCTTTTACTTCCCCGGTTAGGAAGTGAACAATTGTGTTCCATCACACTCTCCTGCCACGATAGGCTGCCTCGCTAAGGTTAAAGCAAGGGTATATTTGATCATGGACTAAAACCTCCAAAACTGTGACTCAACATAGACTTCTCTTTGCAAGTGCATTATTTCAGGCATTGCATTCCATTAAAAGCAAGTTGACTAATAGATCCACTCAAGAAAGCACCAAATAGGTACATTTAGTAAATGGTTCCTCAAAGAGTCAGCCGTCTACAAGGGTTGGAGCAAGAAAGACCCCTTGCCTTCTACAAGACCGTCTGTTGGCCCTCACAGAAGCTCTTGTGACAGATGCTTCTGTAGGACACACCCCGAGTTCTCATAGTCATTAAATTTGAAGCTGAGAAAAAACCAAGAGGGGTGAAGGAATGTGTATGTGTCCAAAGTCACACAGGTCTGCTTGACTCCACAGTTCAGCTGGGTTTGTTCTGTTTCTGTTGAAGCTCCGCTGTCTCTGGGCTCCTAATTCCTTCTGAGAGGAGAGGTATCCACAGGAGCTCAGCTTCAGGAGGGAGAATAAACTTTTCCCACCTATCATTTTCTGCCCCTTAAGTTTTGGGCCTAGACCTTGACTCACATGTCAATGTCTCTTAACCTCAGAAACAGTCTGCTGTTAGGATTAGAGAGGAGGAGGTCATAGAAAGAGATGAAATTAAAGGGCTCAGATTCCTATCCCATTCTCTACTAGCTGGCCATGTAGCCTTGGCTAGGACAACCTAGCTGCATCATGGTTTCCTCCTGTGAGTTGAGCATGGTTGAGTGGGTTTCTCATTCAGGGGTGGTAGAGAGGCAGGAAAGGCCAGCCATGCCTTCACACCCAGTGTCTTCTCAATGGCAGCTCTGTGGATTGACACAGTGCCCTGGAGGGGAATAAGGGGTAGAGCTGGTATTCTATTAGTTTCCTTTTGCCCCTTAGCTGGCAAATCCTCAGAGAATAAAAACGCCTTTTCATGTATCTGTAATCCAAACACACTTTGAAAGGGGTGCCCGTTGCCAAAACTTTATATTTATCCCAAGAAAAATTAGAAGATATTTTTGAATTATTTGCACATGACTCTTCTGCCTTGCTGTAGATAAACAGGAATTACTTGTATGCAAATCCACGTGCTGCTCAGAGCACAGGTCACACCTCACATCACAATTCTGTTCTTGCACATGGAGACTTTGTGTGGTTGCTCTTCCTTGGCAACTCCAGACTGTACACATGCTCAGATCTAGGTCTGGATTCAAACCCATGCTTCCCAGTTCTATAGCTCTGAATAAGTTAATTAACTTCTTTGAGTTTCTGTTTGCTTACAGCGAAATGAGGAGAAGTAACAATTTCAGGGTTTTTACGAGGATTGAATAGAATACCTTGCTATCTATGCACATTCAATAGTTTCTATGTCCCTTTCCTTTCTAGATCTTTTCTGGTCTGAAAAGACAAGGTTTTAATCGATGTTGAAGGAGGATGCTAGAGGAATGAGGAAAACTTGTGCACAATTATCAGTCCCCAGCATGCTTTGCTCAGGGACAGCTAAGTCCAGGGAGGGAGCCTGTATACCACAGCTGAGGAGAGCAGCCAAGGACCGAGGAAACACAGCTGGGTGCTGAATGTCAATGGTAGACACACAAGTATTCCCAAAAGAAAACTTTCCAAACTCTAGCTAAGTGAATGTGTAGCCAGGCTTTCTGTAATCCTGGAAACACCAATCATAACTCTGCTCCAGACATGAGTTTCTCCATTGCTTGAACGTCTCTTACCTTGGAACAGTCCTGTGACCCCCCCTTAAAATTTTTCCTTATGGTTCCTGGCCTTTCCTGGCACAACTACTCATTCACATACATTTGTTAATGTGCCCGTTTTGTACAAAACACTGTAGATGAGACCGAAATGGAAAAACAAAATAACTCAGATGTGAGCACCAGTCTTTAAAGCATCTAGGAAAAAGGGCTTCTGACTGGATCAGGGAGGGGCTGGGGAAGGGAGGGAGAGGGGAGGAAGGAGCTGAAGAAGGGAGAGGAAGGGGCTGGAAGAGGTTGGGGTAGGGAGGGAAAAGGGCGAAAGGGAAGATTGATAGTGGAGGCATCTCAGGGATTCTAAAGGGATTTGACAGGTGATCAGAGGGGAGATGGCGTATCCCATATAAGTCACGACTATGGGTTTGGTTTGTTCCTCTTGTATAGGCTTGCCCTGTGAACTGTTGGAGGGACTTGTAATCTCTGTTCATTTTCCCAATTTTCTCACATTCCGTAACACTTATCTTGGTTTCCCACTATTTACAAATCTTTGTCTGGACATTGAGAATGAGAAGCCAGATCCCCCCTATCAGTGGGACCCAGTCAGAGTCATTTGGGGAACACAGATAAAGCCAGTGAGGCTGATACTGAGATACTGTGTCTGAAGGAGCTATGGATTCCTGAGGCCTGGACTGACAGATGATGCTTGGCTCCTGATAATGGCCCCTCGAGACTTCCTCCTCAGCTGAAAGGAGAAGCAAGGCAGGCTCCCTTCCCTAATTATGCCTAATCACAGATGTTTAGCAACAACTAAGAGAGAAGACCTCACACATTACCAGTCTTACCAGGAGGTGGCTAGGGGGATTATCATCAGCCAAAGGATACAGGTAAGCTGAAAGAGAACGGGCCACGCTGATTGGCCAGAAGGAAGGGGCACCAAGGAAAGAGCTTCTCACCCCTTCCTGAACTTTCCAGATTCATGGAAAGGCAGGCTGGTCTTCTGTCAGTGTGCTGAAAGGTGTCAGGAAAGGGAAGGCTTAAACAGAGGGATGGATAAAAACCTTTCCCAAACACTGCTGCTTGCTGGTCACTAGGCTGAACTTTTACCAGGTAGTTCATTAACTCCTCACAGTGAGGCAGAGAGAGGAGAGCCGCTGCCATTTGCAGCAGAGGAACACAGACCCGAAAACTACAAATCTTGCCCAGGGTCACCCTTTTAGCAAGTTGTTGGGGTAAGGTTTGCCCACTATGTAATCTTTCTAAGCCACTGTGTTGTCTCCCTATTTTTGGTTGGTATTCCCATGAGGGACTACTGTTGTATGCTGGGTTGGGGTGTGAGAGGCTTATTAGGAATGACTGGGGAAATAATTCCTACAGGAACCAAAAAGAAAGGAGCCCGAGTTGAAGGAATTGTCTGACTTGATCCCAACAGGAACTTCAGCAGATTCCAGCAGCTTACTTTGGGATGACTTTTATGGGTTTTCAGAAAACTCGGCATTCAAGATAAATATGTTAATGAGACACAAATGTGTAAACTAATGTAAAAAGAATCCATGTTAATGAAAACACCAACATTTTAAATATTGCAAAGACAAAATCCAGTGCTCTGTTTGTTTAACTCCATCACCTCCTGCTAACTCTGGTCCTGTCCTGGGCTATCTTTATATGACGTTTTTACATTTTATCATAGAGTTTTTGCATGACTCTTTTCAAATATTCCATTAAAATATAAGCTATCTTGCTTCCTGAGATTTTTGTTTCCCCTTTTTGTTTTATGCCTAAAGCATGTGTCACTAACCTCACTCTAGTCTTCTTCCTATGTCCCAGGAAGTCTGGATTTGGGAGGATCCTCCAGAGTTGCTCTGGTAGTTTGAACACTTGTTATATGGTCCCCAGTTGGTGGCACTATTTGGGGAAGGTTATGGAACGTTTAGGAGGTATGACTTTGCTAGAGGAAGCAGGTCACTGAGGGCAGGCTTTGAGAGCTGATGGCCTTGTCTCACTTCAGGTCTTCTTCTGCTTCCTGGGCCTGCTTGAAGATGTGGTTGCTCAGCTTTCTGCTATGGCTGCCTCCTGCTATGCCTCCTGGCCATGATGGATTCTTATCCCTCTGGAACCATAAGCCCAAATAAATTCTTCTTTCTATAAGTTGCTTTGTTCACAGTGTTCTATCACAGTAACAGTGTTTTAATACAACACAGTTATCAAAGTAACTAATACAGTTGCCCTGTTTTAAGCAAGGAGGCTGGGCCATTTCTCCCCTTATTCCCTAAGATCAGCCATGTTCATGGGGAAAGGATGATAACTCTGGATGGGATTCAGCCTAGTGCTGGCAGCTGTTGGAACTCCCAGCAACTGGAGGCTTTGGGAGCTGAAACACTATATCCCCCACACTCTCCAACAGAATGATCTCAAAGCAAGGGCTTTCCCAATTGTGCTCCTCTCTGAACTAGGGACAAAGCTTGTCCCATTAGATCAGAACTCCTGTGGATGGATGGAAACCTGCTTGGAGTACAGTGTCTACAAAGTACACATTGCCAGTATCACATGATTTTGTCAAGGAAGATGCTGAAATTTGGGAATGCCCATGCAACAATTCAGGAAGTTACTATGTGCTGCTCTTCCCCGGAAGGAAAGACCTGCAGAGGTCAAGGCTGATGGGGCTGGAGTTTAAGTACAGAGAGTAGCCTGATTCGGCCAAAACTTTTGGTTTTCAGGAGCAATGAGAACAAAGGTATCTGAATCCAGCTGGGTGTAATGGTGCACATCTGTAATCCTGGCATTTGGGAAGTTGAGGTACGAGGGCTGAAAGACCAAGGCCAGCCTGGGCTACATTGTAAGACTTTCACTCAGACAAAATGAAACAAATGAAATGACATAAGACACAAGTATCTGAATCCATCTGCAGCACCCTCCTGTTTATTACCCCATCAGTTAATGAACTCTATACACTGAATTTCCTCTAAGTTCTCATAAAGGCTTGCTCTTGGATTTCTGGACACTGACTTCAAAGTCCAGACAGATGTGTTCCTCTCATATGATCTTGCCCGAGACTTCTCAGCTGGAAACAAAAACAGAGAGAGCTGGTCAGAAGGAGGCCTGGGTGCCTTCAGTGGGAAGCATGAATGGGGATGAGGACTCTGGCTGGGCTGTTGGAGACTGCATCACTGAGGGTGTCAGGTCCAAGAGAGGCAGGATCCAAGACCCCATAATTCACAATATTAAAGTCTGGGTCATATCTGTTGAGGGACTGACCCAGCTGTGCATGAGAAATGCCTCAGTGTGTGCCCACAGGTGTGAGCAAGGCTGAAAAACACAGAGCGTCTCCTCTTCATATTGGCTGCTGAGATGTTGAGTGTGGGCAGGTTATTGATCCCTCTGAACTTCTCTTCTTTATAGAAGGTATGGGCTCTGTGGGTTGTGAGAGTGATCGAAAGAGGTAGCATGTGAAAAGCTTGAGCATGCCCTCCCTCACAAAGGCAATGCTGCTTACTTCTTCCAGAAACTTCCACCACCCCCTTGTCTTGCCCTCTTCGGTAGTTACTCCTTCCCTCTCTATATTTCCTTCTTTGTTTCTCCTTCTCTTTTCCTTATTGGACTAATCATGCGAAGCTGACAGACAGGTCTTCATTTATTTAAAATGCAGCATCCTCTGGGTTTAATTTAAAATCGGGTCAGGGAAGGGGCCTATATTCTCCTTCAGTTGTTTCCCTTTGCTTTTTTATGATCTTTCAGTGAGATTTTCCCATGACTACATGGATTCAGATAGAAACCTGCTTCCTGCCTTTGACCTCTGCTCTCTTTACCTCATCGTTAAGCCTCAGTTAGCTTCCTTTGGGCCTTGAAGCTGCCTTGATTAGACTTATTATGGCCCTCAGGTCACAGTAAGCTATCTCTGTTTCATGAGAAATCTTGCATTTATTCTGAGATGGCTTCAGGAGGGTACAGAGATATTCTTTTTATAAAAAGTTATTTTTGCCTTCGGAACACACCATTTCCACAAATAATGAGACTCATCCAAACGTCACACTAGGCAAGCAAACTCGAAGCTGTAAGGCAGTAACTCTTTCCTCTCCTAGTCTTTCCCTTGTTCACAGCTGACTGAGCAGCACAGAAGGGACGATTCATCAGCTAAGGAGAACCAACATAGAGATAAGCATGTTTAAAATCTGTGAGTCAGGGGCTCGAGAGATGGCTCTGTGGTTAAGAGCACTGGTTGGTCTTGCAGAGGATCCATATTCAATTACCAGCACCCACATGGTGACTAACAGCCCTCCTTAACTTCTGTTTCATGAGATCTGGCACCCTCTTTTGGCTTCCATAGGTGTTACATGACATGAGTGCCTTTAAATACATGTAGGCAAAACACTCATATAAATAAAATAAATATTAACAACAACAACAAAGAAACTTTGAGTCAGCTTCATGCAGTTAACAATTAGCAAAATCCAGAGCGAAAACAAATGGGACAGTTTCTCAAATCCCTGTTACTTTTGAGGACAGTGACATGGAAGTGGCAGAGAGCCACATAGTATAACAAAGCAACTTGTGAAAAGTGGTCAGGCAGACAGCATTGTTCAATGCATCTGGACCACCTCTCTCCTTGCCTCCTGGAAGATGTGGAAGAAAGAGACCACTTGACATACTTGGCTATTGGGAAATCTGTATTGAAGTATACAGTGTTGGGTCATAGTTTCTCAGTCCATTCTCCATTGCTACAATCAAATACCAGATGCTAGATAATTTATAAAGAAAAGAGATTTATTTAGCTCATGTTTCTTAAATCTAAGGACATGGCATTAGCCCCTGTTTGTGGTGATGGCATCTGAGGGGGAAATGTGTGCAGAGATTACATAGTAAGAGAGTAAGGTAGGGACTAGGTGTGTTCTCTTTATGTTTGTTCATTTATTTTGTTTGTTTTGAGACAGGGTCTTATGTAGCTCAGGTTGGTGAGATGGTTCAGGGGTTAAGAGCACTGACTGCTCTTGCAGAGGACCTGGGTTTGGTTCTAGTACCCACATGGTGGCTAACAACCATCCATAATTCCAATTCCAGGAGTTCTGATGCCTTCTTTTGGCCTCCACAGGCATTGCACACACAGGTACATCTACATGCACATAGACAAAACACTCATATACATAAAATAGAAATAAATTAAGAATCAAATTAAATTCAAAAACCTCCCAGGACCACATGGCTACAGTGGGAATTGAGCTGCCGAAACTTGAACCCTTGAGGTCCCACCCAAACCACAGCCCAGACACACTGCTTCTGATGCAAACACACATATTTGATATGAACTTTCAGGGATCCCCATTCTGTGTGGCCATGCTGTGTGTGCCCTGAGGTTGAGTGTGAAGAGGAGAAAGATGCAGATGGAAACACTTTCCTTGAACTGCAGCAAGAGCTTCCTGATGAGGAGGCGGTGGCAAATGAAACCAGAACTTTGCTCCTGGTATTTTCTTCAAGGCAGAAGTTTTAGTCAGCAGTTTCCTGACAGATAGCTCCTTCTGTCGTGTATACATACTGGATGCGGTTATCCCCTATTTTCATTGTGTGAAACAACCCTTTAAACTAACACATGCTGGGTTAAAATGACAAGAAATTAAAGCCAAAAATGTCAGCATTTCTAGTCAACATCCTGACTCCCCACAGAGAAGAACATCTGAACACAGCCTGGTCCTGATACAGCACCTGCGTTGGGAACATTTGCCCTGCAGGAATACTGAAAACGTTTCTGAGGCAGGGTTGCCTTGCGTCTTATGAGATACAATTGTCTTGCATGTGAATGGGCATTTCTGCACTTGGAACACTTCTTGAAGCTGAGAGATTTTGGGAACATTTCCTGAGTGCCATGCATGCTTCGCCTTGGCAGTGCATCTATAAGCAAGTTTAGCCACTCCCAGCTTCCCCTTAGTGCCCACCGTTCCAACCAGACATGTATGCCTTGAATTCTTCCCTGCACACAATTATGGAGACCTTGGAAATTCTGAGAGCACAGGGGAGGGATCAGGTGGGGGTATGTTTCCTAGGAAGCTCATCTTCCTTCGAATGTGAACTTAGGACACCACTCTATTATTGGACCTACTGTGTGTCTCTATTTTTTCCTCATGTCTGAAGAAAGCACTCTTATCTACCTCTGTAAGGATAAAGGTCCTGCATTTATTATTGTTCATGGAAACAGCTTTCTTTTCTAACTTACAGGCTGTTTTGTGTGTCTTGTGGGTAGATAGTGAATTTAGGCAAACAATTCCTTGAAAGATGCAACTAGGTTCACTGTAGTCACTGCTGGTGAAATAGGCTCTCGGTACTTTTTAAAAATAAGTACTCTAAGCTTTCTGGGGAGCTAGTAATTGCACTGTAACCAATGAGATATGCTGAGAGGGTTGGGAAGGACTTCTGGGAATGCTCCTTAAAGAGCAAGAGACCATATTTTTTCCTGTTTTCTTTCTCACTCTAATAGGCACTCTACACTGGTCGGTTCTGCATCCACAGGGTCAACCAATCAAGTGGCAAAAATATTTGGGAAAAATATTGCTTTTGGATGGATGTGGTGGCACAGACTTTGTAATCCTAGCACTTGGGTGTCAGAGGCAGGAAGATCGATTGCTTCAAGTTATAGTCCAGCCTGATCTACATAGGGAGTTCCAGACCAGCTAGGGTTAGTGTGAGATACCAGTTCAGAACAGATAAATAAACAGTCAAAGTAAATCTCACAATGATTGTACCTGTACTGAACAGGCTCAGACTTTTCTATATATTAGTCTCTGAACCAAGCAGTATAGTGGTATTGTAACTACTTGCATAGCATCTATATTTTATTAGGTATTATTAGCAATCTGGAGATAATTTAAAGTCTATGAGAGGATAGACATAGATTCTGTGTAAGTCTGTACCATTTTATTTGACAGAGAGGATCATCTGTGGATTTTGGTGTCTGTAGAGGGTCCTGGCGCCAATCCCATGGGTGCTGAATGACCACTGAACTTAGAATGCAATCTTGACAGATAGTAGCTATCTAGGACCGTGAGATAAAATTGCAAATGGGAACCTCATATTGAAAGTGGTAGAGGAGGGAGTTAAAAGCCTGGGTCCCCGATGACCCTGTGGTTCCACCATGCCAGCCTTGGCTGCCTCCTTCTGGACTCTTTCTATGGTTACACTATTATTATCTGTGTATAACAGTTTATCAATAACAGCAGCAACAAAATTCCTAATTCTGATGAATACACTGTTTACTTGCTGTACCTACAGCAGTCTGCCTCCTACCCTGTGTAGCTGAATCACTTCAACTCTAAGGCTTTACTGAAATCATCCAGGGCTTGTCTTCCTGTCGAGAGCTGTCCAAGAATATAAGGCATTCCAGGTGGGGCATGACCCTTGGTAGATCACAGGTCATCAGCTTGGTAGAAAGTTCCAGGTGCTAAAGTTTAAGGGGGCTCTGATGCTACTTCTGGAGACTTCAGCAGAGTCTCCAAAAGCCTGCCTTTGAGCCACCATTTGTCAACCTGCCTCTACCTGGATTATTGGATAATGAATGCAGATAGGCTTGGCTCCTCCCTCTGCTATAAATATTCGAGATATGAGAAGCATTCACCAAATTTTTCAGTTGTTATCTGACTTATGACTATTTGACTTTTCTGCATTAAAAAGCAAACAGAACATCAGGATGAAGCCAGGTCTGCCACAAAGGCAAAAAGAAACTTTTTTTCTTCTTCCTTTGAATGTTTTTCTAGTGACTCCTTCTGGAATGTTATTTTGAACTTGCAAAGGTTCTTTTTAAAAAGAACTTTGTATATTTTTTTTAAATATCCCTTGAGAAAGTCAGATTTAAACTTAGCAAATGCATTGGCTTTTTAAAAGCACTTTCTTAAAATAGTGGCTGTCAATCTTGGTGGGAAATCTTTAGGTGCCCCGAATGGCCAGAAATAGAAATGTTAATGGAAATGCCATTTGCAAAGACACTGGTGAAGGCTCTGTTCAGAAGGACCCAATCAGAAAAGAGGAGACACTATAAACTCTTCCAGGGTCATTCTGACTTTGGAAGTCCCAGACAGAAGAAAGAAGCCAGCATAAGAGAACAAGAGAGCTGGTGATTAGAATATTGTTCGGGTAGTGGAGTTCCTCAGCATGCTTGTTTACGGATCACTAAAGGCACAGCGATTTTCTAATCCTTGAATGGGGCATCTTTGAAAGATTTCAAATGGTATTAAATGAGTCATTCTAGTACGTTTGTGGGATTTCCCTTGAGGTCAGCTGTTTTGCTATAGATCAATAAAAGGCTGAGGTTGGAAGGTCCAAGCTATACCGATGCCTAGGGGCAAAGGCCTTTGGGTGCTGGGTTTTACAGATGATCACTCTGAGGGGCAGAGTTCAAACTGTGCTTGGCCACATGGTTTGGCTCAGGGTGCATCTAGGCAGAGACAGTCCAGAGGTATGGCTTGGTGAAGCAGCTGTACAGAGCTTTATAAACCCTAATTCCACTCCAGATACCCCAAAATACTCCATATAAAATAAATGATGCTGATGATACAGACCGTTGGGTTTTTCTTAGTGTTATTTTAAGGGGAATCAAAAGTATCTACAGAGCTAGGCATGGTGCCACACACCTGTAATCCCAGAACTTGAGATGTGGAGGCAGGAAGATCAGGAGTTCAAGGTCTCCTTAGCTCCATAGTGAGTTCAAGCCCAGCCTAGGCTACTGGAGACCCTATCTCAAGAAACTAAAACAAAGAAAGAAATGGTAGTAGTTTGGGCTGTGGCTGACTTCCTGACTTTGGCTTTTCATTTAGTAAATATTTTCTGCATATCTCATCTGAGTGAGGTGTCTGGAACAGCTGGTAAGGAAGAAAGGCACAGTCTCATCCTTGTAGAATTATTTTTTAAATTGACTATATATATATA
>NW_008357929.1:3249010-3285348 GCF_000622305.1 Nannospalax galili
CTTGTATGCTGTGGAATGGCTTGACCAGCTCCTAGGAGGTATTGTGTGGCCTGGTTTTTGTAGTGAGAACACAAAAAAGCTGTGTTCCATCATTTTCAGGTACAACACATCATTATTTGTAACTATAGTCCCCGTGCTATAGAGTTCTCTTGAACTTACTCTTTCTGGGGCTTTCTAGCTGCTCATCGATGTCCTCGATTTTCTTAACACCAATCCTTGCTTCCATCATTCAGTCCCTGTTTCTATGAACTGGACATTCTCAGATTCTACCCCAAGATCTCACCATGATTGTCTTTCTGTGTCAGGATGATGTCACTTAACTGGTGCTGTCCAGGTTCATCCATGTGGCTTCAAATAACAGGATTTTTTTTTTCTCATTAAAGGCTGAATAGCAGCCTCATGGGTCTTTAATTCAAGGGTCTGGCTGAGATCTGGCATACCACTTGTGGATTCATTCTTTTCAAGGCCTGCTGGGAACCCTGGGGAACAATGGGGCTGAAAGCCTAGATGGCAGGCTTTAAAAATGTACGTACTTTCTTGTTTCACAACCTTTATTGATTTCTGTGTGGCCATGACCAGATGACAGCATATGTGCAGAGGTCAGACAAATTTGCAGGAGTCAGCTCTCTCCTTATACCATATAGATCCTGAGGCTCAAACTCAGGTTGTCAGGCTTGGTGGCAAGCACCATTTCCCATTTGAGCTATTGAGTCAGCCCTCTGTTTCACAACTTAAAAAAATTAGTTTATTTATTATTTTAATTTTATGTATATGATTGTATTGCCTGCATGCATATAAGTGCACCTGTGTCATACAATGCCCATAGAGGTCAGAAGAGGCTGTTGGATCCCCTAGAACTGGAGTTACTGATGGTTGTTAGCTTCCATGTGGGTGCTGGGAACTAAACCCAGGTCCTCTGCAAGAGCAGCCAGTGCTCTAAACCACTGAACCATCTCTCCAGTCCGTTTAACAACTTTTAATGAATGCAAATTATTAAAGACAGTTTTGATAAAAGAAAAGAAAAGCACTCAGTTGATCATTCCAACAAATCTGTTTTTGCAGTCTTCCACCTGCCCGTCGTTTCTTGTTTATTTCATCAGTACTGTGCATACACATAGGCAGTTTACTTTTGGTGTGCCAAACTGGCAGCATGGGTCCAAATGTGTGGAGCCAGGGTATTTGCCTCCACCTCCTCTCCTGCATTCAGGGTCCTTCTTGTTCCCTGGAGCACAGAGCATACTGGAGAGGCCACCCAGCCTCCCTCCATTTGGTCCCTCCAGACACTCTGTCCCTAGGCAAGATTACTTACAACTCACACACCTCTGGCTCACTTTCCTGAGAAGCAGCAGAGATAAGAAGGCTTGCATCCATTTGTCCAGCTCTCTGAGTGGACTGCACACTGCTGTTTGGGAACCTACTTCTGCTATCACTGTCAAGGGTGTCAGCTGTCCCGAAAACTGCCAGCAGAAAATAACATTGAGATTAGCTAAATGCACATGGCCACCGTGGACCCTTCTGGAGGGTCACAGAGGGAGGCTGCAGTACCCCTGCCGCCAGGCGTTATCCAGAAACCCACCCTGTCATGTACTTTCTCTCGAGTGTTGCACATCACAGAGCCAGAAGGGCACCCAGGCTCATTCTGAGTCGGCATGTGGAGACTGAAGCTGCTTTTCCTCATTTCTCATAAGGTAGATAATCAATTGTGTTTTGCCCTAATGGACACAGGAAAGGGGAAGAAATGCACATTTCAGGGGCTTTGTGTTACACACACCAAAAAGATACTGGACCTTGATGTCATCCCTTAAGTAAGTAGCCCTCCCCAAGGTCATTAGAGCCTCTGGGCGCTTGCAATCTCCCTGCCAGAACTTTTACACGTATCTTCCTCCATATTGGAGACAGAATCTCTCTCTGGGACTTGGGGCTCACTAGGTAGGGTAGGATGGCCGGATAAGAAGCCCCAGGGATCCTCCTGTCTCTGCTTCCCCAGTCCTGGGACTATGCACACATGTCACCACACCCGGCTTTTTATGTGAGTGCTGGGGATCAAACTGGTCCTCACACAAACATTTTACTGAGTGAGCCATCTCCCCAGCCCAATTTTAAGGCTTTTTAAAGGATTTTAAAGCCTCAGTACAAGAAAAAATGTCAACAATCTCCTTACAGCTTATATTTACTGTGTTGCAATAACTATATTTTTGATCCATTTGTTCATATAAAACATGTGAAACAATTAATTTTACCTCTTTTTTTAACTTTAATATAACACCTAGAAATTACAAACTGAAGCACTGTTCTATATATTTACTTCTTTGATACTAGATAATATGTATTTTAATAAATTCTATATTATGCAAGATAAATATTCTATATTTGTTTTCATTTCTAGAAAGTCTGTGTGGTGGTTTGAATGGGAAATGTCCCCTATAGGTTCCAAGTATTTGAACACATGGTGCTGTTTGGGAAGAGCTATGTAACCTTTAGGAGTGTGTCCTTGCTGGGATCACTGGGGGCGGGCTTTGAGAGCTCATAGTCTTGCCCCACTTCCAGTTGCTCTCTGAGTCCTGTGCCTGCTTGAAGATGTGAGTCTTCAGCTGTCTGCTCAGGCTGCCTCCTGCCATGCCTCCAACCTTGATGGACTCTTATCCCTTTGAAATCATTAGCCCAATAGACCCTTCTTTCTATAAATTGCCTTGGTCATGGTGTTTTATCACAGCAATGGAAAAGTAGCTAATATAGTTTACTATAGTCTTTTCTTTTTCCTCTCCTTTCCTCCTCTTCCTTTTCTTCCCCGTTCCCTTCCCCCTACCCCTGGTCATTCTTGCTGTATAAGCCAGGCTATTCTAGAACTTGCCATTCTCCTGCCCAAGATTCCTGAGGTGCTGAGATCTTATTTATTTATTTTTAATAGTACTGGGATATCCTCTTGAGATTGATGGTAAAGTCTCTTAGAACCCTCAAAGAGAGGAAAATATACAGGGCTTAGTCTCAAACAGTGAACATACATTGATCAGCACTAGGTGCAGGTAGAGGAGATGGGTTGTGGGATGCTTTCCTTCCTTCAACTTTTTGCCCAAACCTTTTAGTTTACATTCAGATACCTAAGCACAAATACTTTATTTTCTTCAGGACCAATCCCATGGGAGCACGCCTTTTTCCAAATTGAAATTGAAGCATAGTGGAATGGCATTGTGGGCTGTAACTCAGAGGGATTTCCCCCAAGTAAGTGGCAGTGGCCCGTGTCTGCAGAGCCAGGGGCAGCTGCATTGCATGCACATTCCTGCTCATATGTCATATGCAAAGATTCTGCTCTGGTCTTGCTTTATTTCTGGGTTTACATATTAACATTTTAAAAACCGCTGGGCTGATTGCATTACAGAGCCTGGAGGACAGGATTTGCAGAATGCTCACTGGTAAGTGAGGAGGTGTCTATAACCATGGCAGGCTGCTAGTAAATCCACCTGTGGTAAAGCACCAGGAAACAACTGGCTACAAAAGCTGCTCACAAGAATATGCCCCCTACCTATGGGAGGGGGGAAGAAACCTCATCATTACTGGCCTGTGGCGCTCAGCTATCAGAAGTCTGTCTGAACTTCTGATTTGCTAACTCCCCATCTAGCATCTGGTGCAAGAAATTGCTCAGGACTTCAAAAAAAAGATCTGGGCTTCAAGAGTGCAACTATTGGTGCTTTGCAGGAGGCAAGTGAGGCCTATCTGGTTGACCTGTTTGAAGATACCAACCTGTGTGCTATCCATGCCAAACATTAACAATTATGCTGAATGATATCTAGCTGGCATGCTGCATATGCAGAGAACGTGCTTAAGAATCCACTATGACAGGAAATGTTTTATTCTAATTTTTTCCCCCTCTTCTTCCTGTTATCAGTAGTTCTGAATGTTAGATATTTTTCTCCATGTAGTCAAAAGATACCTAAGTATATGACTGCAGGTGGAAAAATAGATGACAGAAATCAGGTATTGGCAGTTTTTCCATTTCTACTTGTGTGTAAATTTTTAATATAAATGCAGTATGTAAAGCACATCAAAAAGTTTCAGTGAATGAGTTTCAACAGTTCAACTTTATAACAATTATAAACAGACCTGTTAAATTAAAGAAAAGGAAACCATTTGGAATGATAGCTCCAATCTACTACCAGGGCCATTTCAAAGGCTGGCTGGCCATTTCAAAGATGTGCGCCACCACACCTGGCTTCAAATGAACAATTTTAATTGAGGAAACAGAATAAAAGATGCTGAGCAAGTGTGGGTGGCTTCCCTGGAGTGAGCCGTGTCGGCCAGCATCAGTCAGAAGCAACTGGGAGATGTATACATTTGAGCCTTTCCATGCCCACATCATAAAATGTGTCTCCAGAGCTTGGCTTGTTCAGTTTTTGCCCTAAGAAGAAGAACATTGTTTTCCTCTTGTGAAATCTTTTGCAAAACCCCAGATATGAAACGAAAAGTGGAGTTGCTCTGTGCTGCAGCCACAGCCCTGAGCCCGGCAGCCAACCCTCCCTCTGTGCGTCTCTGTTGCTGCAGTTAGGGTCAGAGCCTGTGCCCCAGCAGCTGTAGCAAGCCAGGCTCAGCCTCTATCCTCTGTAAGCCAATTAAAAAAGCCAAGTTAATAGTGAAAGCTGGGGATGGATTCAGTGTGGCCACATTGGGAAGAATGATAAAGAGATCCACTGACACCCCTGCCCCCAGTTCCATCTTAGGGGGCCTCACATGAGGGTGGAGTTTAAATAGAAGGAAAGAATTGGAGAGATTGCTCAGTGGGTAAAAGTGCTTGCCATGTGAGCCTGGGGACCTGAGTTGGATACCAGGAACCCATGTGAAAGCCAGATTCAATGACTCATATCTCATAATCCTAGAATTTCTATAGGGAGACAGAAGGCAGAGCCAGGAGAATGGCTAGAGGCTCATAGGCCAGCTAGCCTTGAGTATGCTGTGCAGCAGCAGAAATAAGAGAGGCTGCCTCAACAAGGTGGAAAGCGAGAACTGAATCTTGAAAGTTGTCCTCTGACTTCCAAGTGCTATGGCAAGAGCATGCTCACATGCCTAGATACACACTCACACAAAATCAATGAATTAATTGATTTACTAAAATAGAAAACAAGAGATATGCATAATTAAGCAATCTTAGTCAATCCATGATCCTACTAATCATTGACCCATTATTGTTTTGGATCTAGTCTCCCCTGGAAGGTGGCTTGACAAGTTGTTGGCTTTGTGTGAAATCCCTTCCTCCTCCAGGATACAAGTTCCCCTTCTGACTGGTACATGCGTTTTCCTTCTCCCTGCGTGAGTTTCCTGGAGAAAACTCCAGGTCCCTGAGATGCCTTGTTTCAGCAGTCCAGACAGGCAGTGTGAGTCTCTTTAGAATAGCCTCTTTCCTGCCAGGCATCTCAGCCACACAGACAACCCCAAGCTCTAGGGTCCCTCAGGGGGCATGTGGAATGCAGCTGGGAGAACTGAGAGTGAGATAGAGGCTTTCACTTGGCAAAACTTAACTGTGGAATTAGTGTCAGAGAGCTCCAGGGCAAGTTGAGGCATTGTGATGGAGGCAGTAAGGTTAAAATAGGGCCTTTGTCCTATAACACACTCTCAAAGTGAGCCTGTGGTGGAGGTGGTAGAGCTGTCCCAGGGCCTGAAGCAGGTTTACTAAGAGATAAACAGCATGAAGGTTAGAAGTTGAGTTTTATTACAGTTGAATGGCAGAGCATAGTCTTTTATTTAGATGTCTCATCTTTTTCTTTTCACTTTCTAAAAACGACATCTAAGTTTCTATATTCCTTTACAATTTATAAAGCCCACACTCATTCTCTGTCGTTTGCTTTTGTGGATTTGTATATACTGACTTTACGTGGCACTGGATAATTTATACTTAACATGAAATTTAATTCATCCTATTTCTAAATAATTATATTTCTTTATATAATGCATTGAATGATTTTTTTCAGTGCCTGCAAAAAGTCCAAGCTTGAGTTTCTGCTGTGCTATTCTCTCTCCTCTCTCTCCCTTTTCACCATAAAGCTTCTCTGCCATCGGAACTCTCAAATATATACAAAGGTTCGGGGAACAGTGAACAGCCAGACTGTCACGTCACTTCTCCAAAGTTTACCTGGCCAGTCTGTTCCATTCATGTTCCTGGCTCCAGCCTCCTGGGTCATTTTGTAGCACATTTCGAACTCATATTTTATCCATGATTACAACTGATTCTTGCTACTCACAATAAGTAAGCTCTTGAAAGTTTTCTTTGAACAGTGGATAAGCAAATAAACCATCACTTGTTCTATGGTGAAATTCCTATGGCTTCTGGCTCAACTGGTCAATACATAGCCCTGTTTTCTGTTTCCATTTAAAATATCTTATTGCACACTGCTGATTCATTAACATAGAATTTGCAGACAAAAGACTATCACCAATGCTTCAGTGAAGTTTCTCTGCAAGGCGCATTGCCTCCTTGTACTGAGGAGCCCTGAGACACCTGAGGAGCAATGTAAAGACCAAAATCCACAACAAAAAAACACACAAAAAGGTGAGGCGATGGCTCATCTAAAGCATTTGATGCCCAAGTGTGAGGACCTGAGTCCCTCTCCCCAGACCCATGTGAGGCTGTACCTTGCCTGCCATCCCAGTGGTCCCACAGGAGATGGAGGCAGAGACAGGAGAATCCCTAGAAGCTGATGCTCACAGCCAGCTAGCCTGACATACACAGCAGTGAACAACAAATAGACCCTGTCTGAAACAGTGTGGAGGCTGAGGGTCAACACTGGAGTCTGTCCTCTGACCTCTACATGAACACCATGGCAGGCACTCACCTTCACTCATATATGCAAACACATATACACACATAACACACATACACATACACATACACATACACATAGAATTGTTTTTGACTTTTTTTGAGACAGGGTCTCCCTGTAGCCCCAGCTGGCCTGGAACTATCTATGTAGACCAGGCTAGTCTAGATCTCACAGAGACCTGCTTGCCTCTGCTACCGGAGTGCTGGGATTAAAGTCATGTACCCCCATGGCTGGCTGTATACAGATTTTTTAAAAGCACAAAAATGTAAAATTCAAAACCCTAAACATATGTTGAAACAGGATGCTTGTTTACTGTAATGTGCCTTCTCAGTCCCAGCCTGGAACATGCACACCAAGTGACCCTGCACACAGATGACTGTTCTTTTGCCCCTTTGTGTCTGCTCAGTATGATCATAAAGACACTGGAAGTGTTGCTCTTAGAATTATGAATAGAGTTGATGATTAAGAGAATTTAAAAATACAGAATCTATGAAGAGCAAAGGTTCATGGTATTTCAGTGACATCTCTGAAAGATAAAGTTTTCTAAAAGGCCACCCCAAAGAATCAGGCTTCATTTGCTCCACTTGGATCGTAACTGTGTTCCAAAGGGCTAGAAACTGAAAGCAGTGGTCCCCAGGCTGTGGTATTATTGGAGGTAGTGGAACCCTTAGGCTTCTGGTTGGGCCTAGTGAAAGGAAGTTAAGTCACTGAAGGCACTGTGGTAGAGACAAGCGAAGGCTAAAATAGGACATTCGCCCTTAGACTTGACCTATTACACACTGTCATAGTGAAGGGATATTAGGACCTCTTCTCCTATCCTCTTTCCCTCTGCTTCCTGGCCACATGAGGTGAATAGGCACTCTCCATCTGGTCCTCCTATCATAATGCACTATGCCACAACTGGGCCAGACAGCTATGGGGTGAAACCCCTGAAACTGTGAGCTCAAACAAATGTTTCCTCTCAGCAATGGAAAGATAATTAACACAATATGATGCTGTGTGAAATCTTAGTGGTAATTACTTAAGACCATTCAATATCCAGCCTGCAGGTACACTTCCCTGATTGTCTCATAATGCAGTTTTTTACATACGGTCTTTTTAGTGACTTGCCTTTTAAAGTGTTTCTTAACTGTCAACTGGTCTCAACTCACCCACCTATCCCAGCAGTATGTCAGCATATGTCATAGATGGATCCATTAGCATCTTTTTTCAAGGAGCTCTAAAGGGGCAGGGGAGGCTCCAAGGTGCTGTCTACCCACTGTGCAGGTGGGGGCTGCCTTGCTGGTCTTTAACTAAGGGTGAGCTCCATTTAACTTCTTACATCTGCACTGTGTTTAGCAGGAATTCCTCCAAGTTGTTTTCATGGGGATACTGCCCTTCCCTACTTTGCAAAGCTAATGCAGATTTTCTGCTCATTTTTTTGTGTGAGAGAATGGCAGTTCTATGGACCTTTGGAAGGGGAAGGGGATTAAAAACATGTGCTTAACCAGCCATCCTAAACTAAAAAGATTTAGCCCTAAAAGATTTATAGTACTCTTTATTTTACAACCAGTTAAGTAAGCTTGTAAATTTAAAACAGACCAAAGAAGTATCCACTATTTAGAGGACAACTCAGCCTCCTCTTTCTAGATGCAATGGAGAATCCATTAATTAAACAAATTTTTTTTTCTACAAAGATTTGTTGAATACCTATCATGTGCCAGGCTTCTATGTTAAATTCCAGAGGTATAAAAAGGAACTGACACAGACTCTGTCATGCTCATAGCCTACATAGCAAGAGCCATATATGCGATTTACAAGGGACAGTGGGATCCATGATAGGCCAACATGAGGAGCAGAGGATTATGGGAGCAGAGGGCAGAGGAGTCTAGTGGCCGAGGATTCTAAGAGCAGGGGAACGTGGATCATCCTGCCTTGAGCGCCTGCATATGGAAAGCTTCATGAGGAAGGTGGCATCAGAGGATAGAGCAGTGGACAGAGGGAGAAGGCACAGCATGTACTTGGCAGCTATTAGGTAATCTGTAGCTTCTGGACAATAAAGGCTTGGGACTGGGAAGAGAGCTGGTGTGAGATGATGAAAGTCTTTAATGTGAAGACTTGGGACTTTATGTCTCAGGCAGTAGAAATCCACGAATATTCTTAGAGATAGTATTATGGCATGATTAAAGTTCAATGAAATAAAAAACAGCAACCAAATGAATCATTCTTTAAAGATTAAAAAAAAAAGATGATAGAAAAGACTGGGTCCAAACTAACTCCAAATCTAATAGAATTTATATGTTCCAGATATGTGACTTACAGTATGTAAAATGTAGGCAATCTATTTATTGTGAAGATAAAGAAGAAGAGAACACAAATAATTTTCACTGAAGTTCAATCCTTAAGCCCTCACTTCTTATCTGCCCTTTTATTGAGTAAAAGAAATATGCTTCTCAAGCTCATAGTTTGATGATTGAGGGCACTCATGGGTACACACAAGCACACAGACAATAGTGGTGCTATCCTTTTCTTTCTGAGTGGACATCTGGGTGTTTGTCCAGCATAATGGAAGTTAGTACTTCTACCACATACTCCCCCATGCTCTGTTTTTCTCTATTGATCTCTCTCTCTCTTGAATGTGAGCCACACAGCCTGGTTTCCAATCTCTTTGTGGCCTCACCTGTGTCTTCAATCTACATTTAAAAAATTTAAGTTTTTTTCTATAAGAAAAGATGCTTATCTCTTTAATTCTGTACATACTATCCCACTCCCAAGTGCTAGAGCACCCCCGGCATTATAATTATCATGTTTTAGAATTTCAGACATTTTGGTAATACTGCTCAGACTGGAGGCTTTCTACTAACCATCTAGAATCAACATCGTGACACCTTATAGTCCTGGTTCTTTCTGAATGATGGAGAACATCTCTGATAACACTTTGAGAGGTCTAGGATATTGTCTTGCAGTCAAGACACCTCAGGACCACATCTCAGAACATCTGTATCCACACTTTCCTTGGATACTTCCCTCAGACACACCTCAGACTCTAGCAACCCCCCTAAGGAGCCATTGTAACAACCCCCTAAGAAGCCATTGCACACAGCTCAAAGCCCACTTGGTCTGTCCTTGGCAGCCATTTGCAGCAGTGTTTTGAAGACATTGGAGGAGTCTTGCTACTCTTCTCTGCTGACATTCTCTGAGGTCTTAGAATATTATATGCCAGATTTGGGGGACTCCTTCAAGATAAGCCTGTGGGTGTTTACATTGCACATTTTAGATCAACATCTTAAATTAGAAATTTAAAGTGGTACAAAGCAGTTCATTGCTTGATATGAAGTAGATAAGTGGGGCTCCCGGGGGTTTGGAGAATACCATGAAAAGGCCTTTGAGCAATGCAGAACATAATTTACAAACCAACGGTGGGCTGCCAAGATGGCTCAGTGGGTTAAGGTGCTTGTCACCAAACCTGATAACTTGAGTTTGATCCTTGGGACCTACATGGTAGAAGGAGACAAACAATTCTTGCAAGTTGTCCTCTGACCTTCACATATGCACCATTGGCCCTAACTCTCTCCCCTCAATAAATAAATTTAAAATGCAATAAAAATTTAAAAACCAATGGTTAATTGAACTTACTTTCTTTGATAAAGGCTGAAATTAAAGTCCAGACACAAGAGCCCTTTGCCAAAGGTGGTATTAGAAATTAGTGTCCATTTGAATTTATAGAGAAGCCCTAGGCCTTTCCACAGAGCCAGTTCTGCTGCCTGCTTCTCCCTTGACAACACTCCAGAAGATCTGCTAATGTGGAGTTACAGATTTTCATTTGGAAGACTCATACAGTTGGTGAGTCAGACAAGCCTCTGCTTTAGTGACTTTGCCTGTTGCTGTGATAAAATATTCTAATGAAAACAGCACAAGGAAGAAAGGGTTTATTTTGGCTCATAGTTTGTGGGTACTGTCCATCATGCCAAGAAAGTCACAACAGGAGGAGCTTGAGGCAGTAACTGGTCAGGTCCATTCAGCCACCGTCATGAAGTAGGCAGCTGTGAAACTTGTGTAACGGAGCCATACGTAATTAACCTAATCAAGATAATCCCCCACAGGCGTATTCAGAGGCCCAGGTGATTCTAGATCTAATTAAAATGACGATGTTAGCCAGCACAGCCTCTTATATATTTTTTTCCCATTTCTTTCCCTTCACCAGCAGTCACTATTTAGCTTCTACAGCAGCTTGTACCCAAAGCAATGAAATCTGGCCCCAGAGCACCTATTTCCCAGTTGACTGTTTTTATGAATATTTTACCCAGTCAAGACCGACTTTCTTTCTTGTTTGATGTTGACTCTGGATAATGTGATTATGGCTTTTCTTCCAAATAGGGCGTTTTCTTAAAGGATGCTTAATGAATTACTAGCTGGGGTCAAGAGATATAAATGAAGGCTACTCTGGACAAATGAGGAGGGGCAAGTCACCCTATATCTAGGATTTGAAAACCATGGGCAAAACTGTTTAGAAATTAGGGCATCGAGAGTTCATTAAAGGCAGGGAGTGTGAGGGACTGGAGTGACTGACATATTTCCCCCAAACAAAGAGCTTGGTGAATGGTTGATTGAAACCCAGAACCCACAGTAGTTGATAAGTGGGCAGAGAGTAGAAAGGAAAAGAGGAGGAAGAGTTCCCCCCACCCCACCCCCAAGCGGAGTTGGTTATAGGGAAGAGGGTCTATGACAGGGAGCCTGATTTCTGAGTTCTCTTGAGTTGTCTGTATAGTGTACATGAGACATTCTAGCAGGCTAATCCCCAAATTCCTGAGACAAAGGCGAGAAACAGTCTCTTGATAATCCTGGGAGACATATCTGTATACAATCAAAGATGAGCTCTGGAATGTTTGTTTGAAGGGAAGGATGCTGGCATAGCACCAGTCTATGACATCAGTGTTAGAAAGGACTAGAATTGCATCCAACAGGACAGTTGAACATGGGCCACTACCTGCCTGCAACATCCCCAATCCAGGCCTGTCAGGGATAGTTTACATCATCCTTTGATATAAAACTTAATTTTCAGAGAAGCTGTCATTATTGTCTGATCTGCCACATGTACACTGTCCCCCGCCCCCTTTTTCTTTCCAGGAAACGTTACACCTTTAGGAAGCTAGAAAGCTAGGCATTAGACAGGTAATTTTGGCTTAAACTCTGGTTGACCATTAAGTCACCATAAAGCCTTCTATTTCTGTGCTATTAGTAACTAGAGCTAACACCTGTTGGACATTTTTGTGTGTTTGGCAGGCTTGTCTTGGGTGGCACTTGTGAAGTTGGGATGGCTGACCATTTGAGCTTGACTGGGACTATCCTGTTCTTAGCATTGAAACTCCCATCTCCTGAGAGACTTGTCTATCTCACTCAAAACAGAACATGTGGCTGTTCTACTGATGGTATTTCAATGAGGGTAATATGTTTTCACACTCAATTCACAGACCAGAATTTATAGGTGATCCAATCAAAACTCAGGCACATTAAGATGTTTTTCTAATACCATACAACTCGTGTAATAGAAGGAGGCAGTATTTGAACCCCTTCTCTGTCTGACTTCATAGATTCTGCCTCCAATTACTAAACATTCACACCTTTGTTCTCACTTGTGAAACCGCCAGTATTAATATTGATGATTACTCCCATCCCTGAATGAGGGGTCTTCCCAATCACTGATGAGAAATTGTGTCTGTGGGTTCTGTAGCACATGGAGGATCAGGCTTCCTGAAGGCATCTATTCAGGCCTATTCATTTCACATTTGAGAGCCAGACGGCTGGAACATGTTACTGAAAGTTACACAGCAAGTGAATGATTGAACCAGGACTTTATTTCAAGCCTCAGAATGACAGCACGATGTTCTCTTTTCCACAAACGTTTTTTTTCAACAAAGCATATTTGAAATGGGAAGCTTAAGCCTGGATAGCTTACCAGAAAATGTGAACTTCAGTGCAAATTAGTATTTTTCAACATTGCATTTTCCAACTGTGACAGGTAACAGGGATTGTATAAACAGACAGCCATCTTTCTCCATTTCAAACTGTTGATCCTATGTAAAGCTCATGTGTCAAGCACAGGTAGCATAGAATTAAACCCATACCCCCCCCATTGCCGTGAGGTTGATGGTTTTCTCCTCCTTTTAGACTAGAGTGAGCAATGGGATTCTTCTCCATCAATGGAGTGTTATAGAAGAATGGACTTTAAAAGCACGAACAACATAAGCATCGAGTGTCAGGCCCCATGCAGACTTTCTGAATCACAACTGCATTTTCATAATACTGCTGTGAGACCTGTGAGCCCAGAGTAGCTGGAAGCACTGGCTAGAGGGTTGCAGGATTTGTCTTCTGTTATAGGCTTTTGAAAGTTGGCTTTGCCTCCCCTACCTGACATGTGAGAATGGGCAGGGATCTCGTCACTCCTAACATAGCCATGTAGCTGATTTTAAGGCAGCTGATCTATGCAAAGCATGATGGGAAAACGAAGGCGGGTGGCCCTTGAGTGGTGCTGTATCTGAATTCTGTTACCTCTCTCACATCTCAGTAGTCAAAGACCCTGGAGACCTGCTTTTTCCTTTGGACCGAAGTTGTACTGAACAAGAATGAAACAACAAAAGGACTTGAAATAGCCACTTGGAGTGCTTCAGAATTAAGTGGACCCAGAGTTGGGAGAGATGCTTCAGGCTTTTTTTCCCCCATTCAGTCCAGGCTATCAGCGTCCCCTTAACCATCACAAGGAAACAACTCCATGATTTGCTACGGACTTCCCCCTTGCTTCCAAACTGGATTTTACAATCGTCTTAAGCTTTGTTGACTTTTTGATCATGCTTGGCTATTTTCTTTCTTTTTTTTCTTTTTTACTGCCAAAAGGCTAAATCTTCCTACTTTCCTATAATCTCCTACATATGAATTTTTTGCTCTTGATAGAGTTACTGAGCTGAAGGACTGTAAGCCGAATATCAACATAAATGGCTATTTTCATGTTAGCAGTGTTTTCTTTCTAAAGTAAGGCAATCTGATGCCAGGTTTCAAATCTCAGAAGCATTTTAATATCTCTTTATTTTTATGTTGTCCATATCTGTAAATTGGGGCTGCTAGTGGGTTGCATCTATATTCATGCCTGAATTAGAACACGTGGAGAGTAAACAAGGATACAGATTTCTTCCCTGCTCTCTTTTTAGGTTTATCACAACCATATCTCCCAAGTATGCATAGGCCAGGCATTCAGATGTGGTACCCATGACCTCTTCTGTCCTATTACAAAGCACATTTCCTAAACCCCATCGTTCACACAGGCATGCTAATAAAATAAATAACCAGCATTATCTTGCAAACTACAGCTCAGATAATAAGAGCACCATCCTACTGTGAGCTACAAAAGGCAACCTTCAGCTAGACTACACGTGGTAATGAGGGGGCAGTGGCTTTTACTTTTCTAGTTCTTTATGTATTCTTGAGGCCATGTGGGTGTTGGGAATCAAACTCAGGTCCTCTGCAAAAGTAGCCAGTGCTCTTAACCACTGAACCATTTCTCCAGCTCGTTTTTCCATTTTTGAAAGATTTAAGCTCCCCTACCAACATAGACCTTCGAAATCACTGGGAAGAGGGAGTCTTCTAATATCCCCCAGGACTTTGGCAAATGCCCACCTTCCCCTTCCTTGCTCTTCAGGATTTACAGTTCTGTGAATCCTGCAACAGTTTAAGCATCTGGATTGTTCTGAGGATGGGAAGTGCACGTGACTCTTTTTACTGACCAATACCATATCTAGCCTATGGGTAAGAACTGGTACTTGCTGGTTGAAGATCACTCCATGCATGCACTATTTCTACATCCCAGGGAATCCTCCAGACTTCACCTCCCTGGATCTGAGGAGCTGAGTGTACCTGGAATCAGTGGGGGTTGGCAGTGGGTTGGGGAGGAGACAGGAATGGCAGCACTGACTTTCTTACTTGGCCTGCCTCATTCTCATAACAAGGTCCAGTCTAGGATGGTTCAATCTCAGATGCCAGGATGGTTTATTCTCTCATGTTTTCTTCCTTTTTTTTTTTTTTTGTGACCAGGTCTTGCTATGTAACCCAGGCTGACCTTGAACTTGTGATTCTCTCATCTCAAGTCCCCAAGGAGGTGAAATTACAGGTACACTCAGCTCTTTGGGACTCCTGTGAAGGTTTCTATCCTCACCCATCCCATCATCTCATGCTTCGTTTGTAATTACTAGGGGACCCAGCATTGGTCATAAGCCATTGTGTCTGTGAAGAAGGTCCTTGGAATGGTAAAGTCTCTGAGACTCACAGAAGCAGATCTTGAAACATGGCCCTTGGGAGCAAGAGCCTGTGGGAATCTGGAGTGAGCAGTTATGTCTCCAGGGGCTTCTGAAGTCGCCTGGCATTGGCCTTGCTTAATCTCCATGAGCTCAAAAGCTACTGGGAACTCAATTATAATGTGGTATTTACATTCTTATAAATCCAAATTACAACCTGGAAATCATCCAGCAAATTCATTTCTGGATAAGACAGGCAGATGAAAGTCTTGCATTATGAGTCTACATGTCTCAAATATTACAATAAAACCAGCTACATTTGCATTCAAATATTGGGCTATTCATCCCAAATATGGTAGTACTGAGATCCTGTGATAAACATGAAATAGGCAAAGTGGTTGTTTATATTTTGCCTTCAATTTTGCAATAGCAGTGTTTAAATTCAGTGATTTTATATTTTCTCTTATTCAGCTGGCTGTGTCTCTCCTTGAAAATCATATTATAAATAACCAATCCAACAGAAATGTTTCATATTATGAAATTATTCTCTCTTTCTCCTATCTTTTTCTTTCTAATTTATCAAAACTTTAATCTTCACACTGTCTTGGGCAGACCAATCTAAGTGGAGATAGATGTGTTGGATTATAAAGGAATATTTACAGCATTTAATTTTATTGCTATAAGAAAAAGCCTAATTTGACACCCAACAAAGAGCATTTCTTTTTCTTTCTTTTTTTTTTTTTTTGCAGTGCCCAATTTTTTTCTTTATCTATCTCTGTGTATGTTATGTGCATGTGGCGGGTGTCCATGGAGGCAAGAGAGGGCATGAGATCCCTTGGAGCTGGAGTTACAGGCAGTTATGAGCCTCCTGACATGGATGCTGGGAACCAAACTTGAATCTTCTGAAGGAACATCAGGTGCTCTTAACTGCTGAGATCCCGCCCCACACCCCCACCCCCCGCCTTTTTTTTTTTTAAGATAAGATCTCATGTGTCCCAGGCTAGCCTTGCAATCACCATAGCTGAGAGTGACTCGAACTTCTGAACTTTGATCTCTTGAGGGCTGGAGTAGCATACATGTACCACCACACCCACACTCAGTTTCTGTGGTGCTGGGTGCTGGGGATTGAACCCAGGGCCATGTAAATACTAGATAAGTACTCAACCAACTGAATGTGGCTCTCAATTTTTTTTTATTTTTATTTTACATGTATGAGTGTATTGTCTGCATGTATGTGAGTGCACCTATGTTGTGTGATGCTGTGGAGCTCAGAAAAGGGCTTCAGAGTCCCCTGGAACTGGAGTTAAGGACAGTTCGTAGCCACCATGTGGGTGTTGGGAATGTGTCCTCTGCAAAAGCAGTCAGTGCTCGTAACCTCTGAGCCATCTCTCCAGCCCCATGGCTCTCAATTTTAAGATTTATCAGTTTGCAATTTTTAATACTTATTTGTGTTTGGGTGTTCCAAGGGAAGATCCTTGAGTAGTTAAGCAAGTAGATATGTGATTGCTCAGCGGTATAGTGCAGAAGATTCTAGTGCTTTATGAATATCAATGCACCTGATAAAGAAACCCTGGTTTTCACCTCCTAAGAGCTGAGATTCGGCAAGTCCCACCTGCCCTGTCCTCACCTTAAGGGTGTTCTAAGCTTTAAGCACTTTTATTCTATACATATTCTGCTTATTTTTAAAACTGGAATATAAAAGTTAGCAAAAACACACTTGAAACATTTAAATAGGATTGCCATGTTTGCTTTTTTTTGTTGTTATTCCAAATCTAGAGCTGGAGAGATGGCTCAGCAGTTAAGAGCACTGACTGCTCTTGCAGAGGACCCGGGTTCGATTCCCAGCACCCATTGGTGGCTATGAATGGTCCTTAACTCCAGATCCAGGGGAATCTGAAGCCCTCTTCTGACCTCTGAGGCATTGCATGGCATGGGTGCACTCACATACATGTAGGAAATACACTCATACACATAAAATAAAAATTATAAATATTTTAAAAACCCCCAAAATATTTAGAAATACACTTCTCTGATGCTTTACTTTTGAGTCAGTTCTTCCTCTGATACAGCTCATGCAGCAAGGACACCACACGCCACACGTGGCATCTGAAAGCTGGTTTGTGCTTCATTCTCCTCAAGCAGATTTTTAAAAAATCTTGATACCATCACTAAAATTTTTAGCATAATTTCTGCATTTTCATAAAAGTTGTAAAGATTTTATAGAACCCACACTTGTAGCGCCTGGTTTCTGCATCTTATCACTGTGGTACCTTCATAAATACTGAATCGGATGGACATTGGCACATTGCTATTAACTACAGACATTATTTGGATTTATAGGTTTTTCTGCCAATGCTCTCCTTCTGTTTCAGGGTCTTTCCCATAGCTTTGTACTGCATTTAGCATTCATGTCTCCTTAGGCTCTTGTGGTCTGCAACAGCCTCTCACTCATGTCTAGTTTTTATGACCTTGACAGTCTTGAGGAGTCCTGGCCCAGGGGTTACTTATTTTTAGCTGTGTATTGACATCCTTTCAAGTATGTGTGTTAAAAATACTAAACATACCAAGACATAGAACTTGTATACAAATATGTTTCATACTATTCTTCCTGTTACGCAATTTTTATTTGTGATTTTATACATCAGAAAATCACTATCATAAAAAAATTTGATAGTATTCCCTATGTAGACTAAACCTTAACTTGTTTACCAGCCTCTGATGACGGAAGCCTCCATAACTCTCTATGTTGAAATCCCAAAGTATGGCACATCTCTGTAATCTCTAGGCATGTCATTAATAATGATCTAAAGACAAAAGATTAGGTTGTCAGGATATATTAGACATTGCTAAGACTTACTGAAAATATTACCTGCATGGCCCTAAGAGCTCTTCCGAGCCTTTTGTATGCTTCTCGGTCAGCATTCAAGTCTGCAGCTGCGCACTGCCTGAGAGCTGGTCTCTACCGCAGGGCACTAGAGCTTTCCATCTCCGACAAGTTGCTGAGATGTGTCCTACTGCATGGAGCTTCATGTTTGTTAACCTTGCATTTCTTTTCTTTTGTGAATTATCTCATGTATGGTCATTTTACCATATTGGGATGAAGCACATGACATCCTTTCCTACGTCATTCAAATAGCTCTGCCTACATTTAGGACAGGAATGCCTTAACCCCACACATTAAAGGGCTTTCCTTAAGGTCCTGCTCTCTTCATTTCTCTTATTTATATTAAGGGAAGTTTCAAGTTTTTGTGTAACTTCTTTCTGTACTTAGTGCTGTTATCAGAAAGCCTTTTTCTTAACACATTCTGACTACTTGCTTCCTTATTCTATTGAGATTTTTTGAAAATTTATTTTCTGATATTTTGAGACAGGTGTCACTGGATGGCTCAGGTTGGTCTGACACTCATGATGTCGCTCAAATTCTCCTTCTTCTGCCTCTGCCTCTTCAGTGCCCTGATTGCAGGCCTGTGTAACCGTGTCTGGCTTCTTCTAGTATTTTTGTGCCCCTTTTGGTCTTTAAATATTTAAGCCATTTGTGGTTTGTTTTGGTTTGAGAATGGGTCCTGACTTTGTTTTTTCAAATGGTTAGGCAGCTGTTTCAACACCATTTAGTGGACAATCCAGCTTTTCTCCTACTGATTTCAGCATCCATTTTAACACTCACACTTAGGGACTGAAGCAGACTGCTTGTTAAGGAGTCCAGAGAGGTTTCCAGAGAGGGAGGCAGGAGTTGATGAGAAGTAGAAACCTTGCCAGTTCCACTTCATGATGACTTCCAGCTCTGCTGTCCATTTAGCTGAAGGACATAGTCTGAGCTGTATATAGTGATCTATGTCTAGCCATCTGGCTAGCCTGCCTTTCTGTCCCATGCTTTATCTGCCTGACCAGCCTATCTCTCCTGTCCAATGCTTCATCTGTCTGACCATCCCATCTCTCCTGTCCCATGCTTCTGTCTACATGACCAGCCCATCTCTCCTCTCCCATGCTTCTGTCTACATGACCAGCCCATCTCTCCTCTCCCACACTTCTGTCTACATGACCATCCCATCTCTCCTGTCCCATGCTTCTGTCTACATGACCAGCCCATCTCTCCTCTCCCATGCTTCTGTCTACATGACCAGCCCATCTCTCCTGTCCCATGCAGGAGCAGCTCAGGACCTCAGATAACATCCATCTGCACAATGTTACTTATTTTCTGAAATGCACTCTGTTAAAAGCCTCCCTAAGCTTTATGATAAACTTTCTATGTTGGTCATCTACATACATTTCTATATAGAGAAACTTCATTATCTAAATTAAAAAAAACTCCTAAGTATATTCTTAATAGTTTATAAATTTATAACTTGAAAATTAATTGAATTACTACAAGAATTAAGACTTATACCTCTGATAGCAATTATCTATAGGCCAGACATTGAGCTAAAAGTTTAAATTTCATCATCTTTTAAGAGGTAAATGCAATTATTGTCCCTTATTTATGGAAAACCAAAACACAGAGGTTAATGATAGAACAGGAATTCCAGTTCATCCCAGCCTGAGCTGACAGCCCCAACTTCCACCTGAAGGCTGGGGATTCCAGTAGTACCCATATAGGGTTCTTTGTATGGTGTGTGATTCCTGGACTGAGATTTTGCTGCCTATGGTAACAGTTTCCTGACTACTGTGATTTATTTCAAGGCCTGCTCTTTCTAATTTGTAAAACGGAATCAAGAATGACTTTAGGCTTTGAGTTGGCATAGGCCCCATAAATTGCATGGCAAAGTTGTTTCTCCAACTGTGCAAAAATAATGTTGATAGAGTTTTATTGGGTTCCGAAGACTTATTGGGTTTGTTATGGTTCCCTTGAGATTGTACCATCTCCCATAAAGGATGGCAGCTGATAGAGTGCCAATGGCCATACGCATTCCTGTCCCCTCTGCTGGCTCACAGTGAGAGGTTTAGTGTGACTTGTTACCTTTGCAGACCTTAATTTTCAAAGGATATCAGTTACCGTAGGCTATAATCATCTCAAGCTCAGATTGCTCAGTCAATCTTTTCAGTACAGCCCCCACCCCTGGTTTTAAGGATTAGGAAACTGGAGTTCCTTGATGTTAATTATGTGTTCAGGGCACACAGCTGTTTAGTGGCAGAGGCTGATGGAACTCTTAGATCTCCTGACCTCCATCCATGCTTTGCTTTTGGTCCGACAACATGCTGTCTCCAGTTGCAAGACAAATCTTGCTTTTTGATTTTTTTTTTTCCGTCTCAGTATGGCTGACTTGGGTTTCATATAATCAAGCACAGCTTGAAAGTACTCTTCTCTCTCCCGTATAGCAAAGTGACTGTGAAGGAGTTTATGACAGGGACATGCGCACTCGACACCGGCCTTCTCATCTTCTCTCAGAGTACAGACATCCAGTTTATAGTGTCATACCCCTGCAATGTATGGATCAGAGCCTGAATACTTTGTAAGGACATCTCTTAACTCCTTTTAACGGTCACACATCACACGTGCTTTTTACAGGGCCTGCACGACACAGTTCTTGCATATTTTGGTTGTTACTGCATTCAGTCCACACACTTTACAAAATATGCTTCTAATTTTCTACATAAAAATGCAATGTAAAAACTGCTGTTGGCCCATGTGTGTCCATTCCCAGACCCTTCCTGACGTCTTCTACTCTGAGAGTCTGGGGGGTGAGCCCTTATCTCTCAGCTTCCCTTGTAGCTTTGGATGTTCAAGTGAGCTGGAAGCAAGCTTACTGAAGTGGCTTCTGGGAAAAGAGCTCTGAATCCCAGTGATGGGCATCTGTCTGAATCCACAGGTTCAGTTGCCATGTACGATGTTGAAGCAACAGGCTGGGAATTGAGAACCCAAATGCTGAGAATGGCAAAATGGAAAGTGCTAGAAAGGCATCACTGAGCAGTGGAGGGCATCCCTAGGAAACAGGCAAGCATTCATTGGTGTATTGTTTTGTTTTAAATATAAAAGTATGGTTCATTGTCATATATTTTGAAAATAGAAAAACACAAAGAAGAAAAATTAAAATAAATCCTTGTGCATTTTCTTAATATGCTAATTCTGTGAACATTTTAACCTGTTAAAATACTATTGTCTAAATTGCAGTGCAATCTGATTTTTGCTTTTATTTAGTGGTGAAATTATGAGCATTTGAAGTATTCCTATGTAGCACGGTTTATAATGGCTGCGTGATATTGTACTTTGTGAATATACTATTGCTTATTCAGTCAAGTATTTATTACTAGAATTTGTAATTCATTTCAACTTTTTTTACCATTATTAATATTTGTACTTATTAGTATTTGTTTCTATAAATCCTTATGTAAATTATTTTTCCTTGGGATAAATTTCCCAAAGTAAAACTATTTGGCCAAAAGGAGTGATGGCTGGAGAGATCGCTCAACAGTTAAGAACACTTAAAGCTATTCCAGAAGAAGAGCACCCACAGGGTGGCTAATAACTGTCTATTCCCAGCACCCACATGGTGGCTAATAACTGTCTGAAACTCCAATTCCAGGGGATCTGATGCCCTCTTCTGTCCTCCTTGGGCATTGCATGAATGTGGGTGCACTTACATATATGCAGGTAAAACATTCATACCCATGAAATAAAAATAAATAAATCAAAATGAAATAATAGATCAAGATGGAAGCATACTAAACCAAAACCAATAAAATAAATTAAATTGAATGTCCTTTTCCCAATTATTTCACAAGTTGAGTCTTTCCCCCATGATTTGGCAGCTCTTTGTATTTTTTTATGGTTTCTTTTTTTTTAAAGATGGGTTGATGTAGTTCAGGATGAACTTGAGCTCCTGATCTTGCCTCAGTCTTGCAGGGATTATAGGTATGCACAATCTCACTCAGCAACTCTTGGGATTCTTTATATGAAGATCTGTTCCATTCATTTCCTAATCATATACAATACTCATGGTTTTCTTATGGATTTATAAGAATTATTTATATGTTCAAGTTAACTATCATTTGTGTCTAGAATATTCCACCTGATTATAAATGTGCTTATATTTTTCTGTATATATAGCTTCATTCTAAAAATTAGTTGATTATACAATTCATCTCTCTGGAATTTACTTGGGAGCGTTAAATTTGCAGAGGTCTCACATTGCTTTTCTGGTTGGCCAAGTTGTCAGCATTTGTTGACTGATTTTTTAAAAATATGAGTTTTACTGATTGGTCTATCTATTCCTGTGACAGTGGTTTCCCTTTGAGAATTCTCAGAGCCTGTACATATGAAAGATGAAGTATGCACAGAAGGAACAGGATAAGTTTCTAAAGTGAAGAACTGCAGGTTAGGGAGTGTCCTGGGGCTGAGTCCCTGGAATTCTGCTTCCACCTCAGATCTCTTCTGTTGGAGGAAGCCAGCTACCAAGCAACATCAGCAGACACACACAGACACACACAGACACAGACAGACACACACAGACACAGACAGACACACACAGACACACATATAGATACAAGCAGACACAGATACACACATAAACACAAACATACACGCACACACAGATACACAGAGACACACACATAGATACAGACACAGATACACACATATACACACAGACACAGACATAGACATAGACACACACACACAGACACACACACACACACACACACACACACACACACACACACCTTTTCTCACAAGTTCAAGAACAGCTTCAGTCACATGAGACCCAATCTCAAAAACAGAAACTGAAAAAGAAACCTACTGTTTCTTCTAGCAAAGCAGAAGGACAGCAAAGGAATACCATTTCAAGACAGAACATTTCATACCTTAACTGCTCACTGTAGTCAAACACTACACAAAACATGCCTGCAGTTACACCAGAACCCTCCACTAGCATCAAGGAGAACCTAGACTTCCATCCTTCCCAGGTGGTAACAAGGTACCCTCACACTCTGCCAGGCAGTGTCAGAAGTTTAATACATCCAGAGCTTTTCATCCCACTCAACAAGACTACCCTGCCCTCTAGACGCCAGTGGAAGTCTGCGAGGATCGGTAATCAGGTGTCTGTGTTGGACTGTGTCTGTGAGCCTCGCTGCCCACCCTCACCAAGTAGTAACTTGACATCCTGCAGCTCAAAGCTGTCCACAGAGATGAAGCCAGACCTTCCAGGTCCACCTGGCAGAAATGAAGCAGGTCTCCACTTCACTCACTACAGACATAAGAGAGAAGACATACCAAGATGTAAATAAGATCCAGGATTCTATAATACAAAACCACCATCACAGCAGAACAGACACAGTTCCAGCCGGCAGTAGAACAATTTTATAAGACATAAGGTAAAGACAGAGGGAAATTTCAGAACTAAAATGTACAAAAACTAGGGGTAGAGACATAGTGCTGAGGCTAAGAACATTTGTTGCCCTTGCAAAGGACCCCCGTTCAGTGTCAAGTGGCTTACAACTGCTTCTAAGTCCAGCTCCGAGGGAACCATGCACACTCACATAGAAATGAAAACAGAATAAATCTTGAAAAATGTGTAATGACTAAAACAGTGGACGGAATGGGCTTTGGCGTTCTGGATGGCAGTGCACCTCCTCGGGCGGCTGGCCCTGGAGCCGCGCTGGGGCGTCGACCCGGGCTGTGAAAAAGGTAGAGGCGTTTCGTAGGCCGGCGTGGAGTTGGCGGAGGCGGCTCGAGACGTGGACGCGCCCGACCCGGGGTCCGGCGGAGCCACCTCGGAGGCTGAAGAGCAGGAGCCGCTTCCAGCGCGCGCAGGACGAGGACTGGCGGCGGCGGAACCGCATGGTGCTCAGGTACGTTGTGGCCGTGGCGGTCGGTATGCTGGGGGCATCCTACACACCCGTGCCGCTCTACCTGCTCTATTGCCAGACTACTGGGCTTGGAGGATCAGCAGCAGCAGGTCATGCATCAGACCAGATTGAAAACATGGTTCCTGTTAAAGATCGAATCATTAAGGTTACCTTTAATGCAGATGTGCATGCAAGTCTCCAGTGGAACTTCAGGCCTCAGCAGACGGGGATAAATGTGGTACCAGGAGAGACTGCACTGGCATTTTATAAAGCTAAGAATCCTCCTGACAAACCAGTAATTGCAATTTCTACATATAATGTTGTACCATTTGAAGCTGGACAGTATTTCAATAAAATACAGTGCTCCTGTTTTGAAGAACAAAGGCTCAATTCACAAGAATAAGTAGATATGCCTGTGTTTTTCTACATTGATCCTGAATTTGCAGAAGATCCAAGAATGGCCTCAGAGCTAGACAAGGACGACTACAGAGCTGACACCTCCAGCTCCTGGTGAGAGGACCGTCCATCTAAAATAAAGGGAAGAGATTGGCCAGTCTCTATCCTGTCCTTAAATAAAATAAAATAAAATAAATAATAAATAAAATAATAAAATAAAATAAAATAGTGGACTGAATGCATGGCCTCAACAGTAGAACTGAGAGGGGGAAAGAATGAGCAAAACTGAAGATAGAACAGTATAAATCACCCAGAGAGAATGGGGAAAAATAGCTTTAGGGACATGGACATGTGGAACTATACTTGTATACTTGTACTGTTTGTTTGAGTCCCCAAAGGGGAGAAGAAATAAGGTGAGCCCCTGCCCCAAAGGACCTGAGGATGACTCTGAAAATTCCCAAATGGACTAAATAAATAAACAAACAAACACATGGATGTAGAGAATCTACACTAAGATACATCACAGTCAAACTCCTAATTACTAATGACAAAGACAGTTTCTTGAAAGTAGGCAGAAAGAAAGGGCACAGCTACAGGGTAAAAGCAACATGGGTCACAGCAGGTTTCTCACAGAAAGCCAGGAAAAGATTATTGGACCTCAGAAAGGAATACATTTTATGAAAGCAAAAATATACACTAACACAGTACGGTACCCCTCCAGCTCCCTAATACGCTAAAGACAAAACTGTGACTCTGTTGAATGAAGTGCTCAGTGTGTGCAGGGGACATCTACAAAGGGAAGAAGGCAAAGGGACACAGAAGGTTTCTATACCCCACTTGGATTGGTAAAGGACAGGCCAACAGAATGCATAAACTTTGTATATGTAATCTAAAACCCAGAGTAGACACAAAAGAGGCTGTGTAAAGAGGTGTATTTAAAGCCTTTATAGATACATCAAAATAGAATTTTTAAAAATGACCAAATATGGGCTAGGGAGATGACTTGGTGGCTAAATCATTGGCTGCACAAGAAAGAGGACTGGCGTTCAGACCCCAGGACCACTGGGAGGGGCATGGTGGCCCTTCGAGTTCCAGCCCCAAAAGGCAGAAACAGGATTCCCGGAGCAAGCTGCCTAGAGACTGGCTATATCGGCAAACTCTGGGTTTGATTGAGAGACCCTGCTTCAAGGAATAAGATAAAAGAGGGAGGAAGATTCCTGATAGCAACCTTGGGTCTCCATAGGCACATGTGAATACAGGTGTATGAGCACCTACACCCATGGCACCCATACATGTGCACCCACACATATGTACTCATGTCATACACACACATGCACATGAAAAGAAGAAAAGCTTTTCTAAAATGTCTAAATACTTTATTGGAAAGAAGAAAAGGTCAGGTGTGGTGGCACATGCTTTTAATCCCATCACTCAGGAGGCAGAGGCAGAGGCAGAGTGGATCCCAGTGAGTTCAAGGCTGACATCCACAGAGTGAATTCCAGGCTAGGTAGGGCTGAATAGTGAGACTCTGTGTCCCAAAAAACAAAGGAAAGAAAAAGAGAGAGAGAAAGGAAAAGAAAGAAAAGAAGAAAAATAATACAGAACAAAAAATCCAGATAAGTAAAATACAAAAATGTAAATGAAATGGCTGGCACAAGTTTTAACATATAGACAATTAAAAGTAATGATCTAAATTAAGAATAGAGTTGGTGGACTGGCGAGGTGGTTCAGCTGATAAAGTGCTTGCCCCAAAATCATGAGAGCTGGAGTTTGGATTCCCAAAACTCACATAGAACCCAGGGAGGTGTGGAGGCCAAAAGAACAAAGTAGATAAACCAAGTAAACAAACAAAACTCTAATATCTGCGGGATGCTCACTCCAAAGTTAACGACATGTGCAACTTAAAGCTGAAGGGGTGGTAAAGATGTTCTTTGAGACGTGAATACGAAGAAAGCAGGAGGGACAGCATTAATACCAGATGAAGTGACTTGCAGGGCAAAGACAGCGACTAAGGCTAAAGAAGGAAAAAGGGTTGACACATCAAGGAGATAGAAGCACTTACACATGTAGCCACTGAACAAAAGAAACCAAGTGCACAAGAAGCAAAGTCTGGGAAGTGAGAGCAAGAACAAATCCTCACTCACAACTGAGACTTCAGCACTTTTTATGCCCAAACTGATGAAACAACTGGATAGTCAGGATCTAGAGAAATGAAACCACACTATCACCCCATTGGGTCCACCTGAGCTCTGTAGAATATGCCACCAGTTCAAGAGCACACAGAAAGCAAACCAAAATGGTTTATACAAATCTCAAAAAATGTAAAAGAATTCAACAGCAGAGTCTGTGGTACAATCATAATAGATTCAAGTGAAAAGTCAGTAATAGAAAGGTGTCGGATGGCTAGGGAGATGGTCTCATGGGTAAAACACTTGCGTGCAGGGTTCAGATCCCCGGAACCCATGTAATGGCGTATGTGATGTGGTAGCAAACCTAGGAAGAGATAGCAGGCAGAGTATGGGGAATCCCTGCACATTCATGGGCCAGCTAGCATGGTGTGTGCAGTGGTAGACAGCAAGGCACCAGAAGTTGTCCCCTGACCTGTACTCACACAGTCACACAGATGTGAACATGCATACACACCACACACACACACACACACACACACACACACACACACACAAACACACACACACACAAACACAAACATAAATTTTTAAACTGTTGAATAAAGAGAATATGTTCATGAATTTTTTTTAAATAAAAAAAAAAACAAGGTCTTTGAAAAAATCAATAAAACTGAAAAACCTCTACAAGATTTACAGAGAAAAGGGAGAGATGGTACAAAGGTACCCATGCCAGGAATGAGACAGGAGCTGGCACTCAAGGACACAGAGAACAACTCTACACATAAACATGGAACCCTCCACGATATGCAGCAGCTCCTTCTGAAAATACAAATTACCACAACTCACTCAGCATGAAATAAATAATTCTACTCACCATGTTATGGAGCAGAATTTGTAATCAGAAACCTTTAATAAAGAAGTTTCCAGACCTAGATGATTTCACTGAATAATCCTATCAGATATTCAAGAAGTAACATGGGTTCTACCCAATATTTTCCCCCAAGTAAAAGTGAAGGAAACTTCCTAACTCTCTTTATGAAGAGGGCACTGATCCCTTTGATACACAGACCACACACTGGTTAGTGGAACACACTCCTTAAAAAATTCTTCACAGAAGAGACAACGAAAAGACAACAATCTAGGCAAAGTTTAATGTAATTGTGTTATTATATTTTTGTCTTTAAGAAAGCAATGCTAATAAAATATTTTTAAAAAGAAAACAAAGGGCTGGGATGAGCTACTTGCAGACCATGTACTTGATAAAGAGCTAAGAATGTGTAATTCTGGAATTTATAGGGAACTTCTGCATCTCAATTGCAAAACAAAACAATGATTTGTATTTTCTTGAATTTTTATTTTAAAAAATGCCATCCTTCTTACTTTTTTTTTTTTTTTTTGAGTCAGGCTACCCTCACGATCCTGTGGCCTAACCTCCCAAGTGCTGAGATTTCTGGAAGGCTTCTGTTACACTGCGTCGTCACTATGACTGCAGATTCCTCGCGGGTCCTGGTCTGGGTCTGGCTGTTTTCCTCTATAGTCGCCATTGAATAGGAGAGTTCCATTTACTTGTGGCACATGTGAAGTTGATTGTTGTTGCTGGCTGGCTTCTCTTGAATCTGCGTCAGGAGGCGGGGGCTGGAGGGGGGAGATCTGCACCAGATCTTCTCTACTATGTCCTATTATCCAATGCATTGGTCACTCCTGAAGGAACATGTCCTGGGCCTTCCTGGTGCACTGGCCTCCGGTGTGTGAACAAGTCCCTCCCGGCCTGCTTCCCCTTGACTGCATGGACACCAGGGAGTCTGCTTTCAGCTGTATGCCAATTCCTTAGCAGTGGCAGCTGGCCACGTGTGTCCTCTTTGACCTTGTCACTCACCATTTGGCCCAAATGAGTGACCCTGTCCTCAGAATAGTCTTTCCAGTGGCTTCTGGGCGCTCCTTCCTGCTGCCTCCCCTTCTGTCTTCATGAACACACACGGACACCCTTCTTAGTGCTTAAGGCTCTGTCTTAGGGGCTCTTATTTGCACACTCTACCTATTGGGCACTGGCTGACAGTTTCCTGGGTCTAAGAAGATTCTGAGAGACTTTTGGCACTAATCACAAGAGTCCCAAACCAAAGAAGGATGAGGTGGACCTTCTGTGTTTGGCCCACTTTAGATGCTGTCTAGATGTGAAAGACAAATATTTATTCACTGAGCCCAGCTTGCTCTTCAGATCTCATCTCCAATTATGCAGTAGACGTATGTTTCCTCCCTTACCAGTATACATGTGTAGCTCATGATATTTGTCCAGTTTCCCTGTCCATCACAGGGGTGATGTTCCTGTCTATCATAAGGGTGTTATTGTCCCTGTCCATCACAGGCGTGATGTCCCTGTCTATCATAAGGGTATAATCCCTATCCATCACAGGATTGGGGTTCCTGTCCATCACAGGAGTGCGTTCCCTGTCCATCACAGGTGTGGAGTCCCTGTACATGACAGGAGTGGGGGTCCCTGTCCATCATAGGGGTGGTATCCCTGTCCATCACAGGAGTGAGGTCCCTGTCCATCACAGGAATGGGGTTCCTGTCCATCACAGGGATGCAGCCCCTGACCCTTCCACTTTTCAGCCCTTATCTCCATATAGCTGACAAGATTCGGTCATTCTCACCATACCTGCTGTCCATTATTGCTTTCCTACAATTGCTGTTGGTTTTCTGTGGTGGCTTGGTTCATGTGATGTTCATGGACATGGTGGTTCAACTTCTTCCAGATAAATAATAGGATTTACTTCATGGCAAATCGACTTTCAGTAGGCACAGCCTGGGACACTCCACGTTCTGAAGATCTGGGGTCCTTTGAGAGTATTTTTGTCCCTCTCTAAACCACATAAGATCCTTTCACTCACACTCTGGTGATACTGATTGCTTTGGTGCACTCATGGAGCCATCTGGCTCCATGCCACTTCCATGGTCATCCACTGGCAGTGAACATCTGTGAACCCCATGGTAGGTACTCCTCTGTTACTTGTTTTACGAGGATTATCTGCTTGTATTTTCAAAATCATTGCAGAAGAAGAGAAGAAAACTCAACTTAAAAGAGGAAGAATAATTCATGTAAGCCGAACAATTAATAGCACTGCAATTTGGAAATCAAATGTGCATTTTTACTTCAGAACTTGTGATAGTTTGAATGAGAATGTCCCCCATAGGCTCCAAGTATTTGTATATTTTGTCCCCAGTTGGTGGAGCTGTTTTGGGAGGTCTTAGAAGGTGTGGCCATACTGGAAGAAGCACATCACTGGGGATGGGCTTAGAGAGTTTTTAAGCCTTGCCAGGTCTCAAGTTGCTCTCTTGCTTCTTGTGCCTGCTAGAAGATGTGAGAGCTTAGCTTCCGCTCCTCCTCCAGCCACCTCTGTCCCCATGCCTCCCTGACATGACAGACTGTAATTTCCCAGTAACCATAAGCTCAAATAAACTTTTCTTTGTATAAGTTGCTTTGGTCAGTGTTTCTATCACAGCAACAGAAAAGTAACTAATACAGTAATCTTATTTTTTTTTAACTACCCTATTCTATTTGGTTTCTCTTCTGGGCCCAATCTGAGATTATTTTCCTTTAAATAACCCAGTTTATTCCATTCCCATGTGTGGCATCCAGTGCTTCGCTTTGCTTCTGTAGATGAGTTCTGTCTCTTGCTTTCTGCTCATGCATTTCTTTAAAAAAATATCGACTGAGCTTTTACTTTATAGCAAACACAATTTTAGATGTTAGGGTATAGCCACAGACAAAACAGAATGCTATCCTTCATGGGTTTAACTTCTGGTCAGGAGTGGTACATAATGATACCAATAATAACAGCTCAGTGCAGAACTGGTGAGAAGGGCTGTGCAGATAAACCAGGTGAGGTCACAGGAACCTGGAGCTGCAAGGAACGAGGGGACAGGAAAGCACACTGAGAAGGTAGATGCTTCATTCTTAAGCATGCTTCCTTAGTTTTCCTTCTGCTTTAATCGGTTGATTGATTGTGCCTTCAATTTGAAAGAATGAATGTTTAAATACATGCATGTCTTCATTTCTTTCATAGATGTTTTGTGTTTTGTGAGGTGTTTTTTTAAACATATTTTTACTACATTTATTTATCGTGTGTGTGTGTGTGTGTGTGTGTGTGTAGGCAAGTGTGTGGAGGTCAGAGGATAACTTGCTGGAGTCGATTTTCTCTTACCTTGTGGATCCCAGACATCACTGTACCCAGGTTATCAGGCTTGGTAAGTGCTTTACCCACTGAGTCATCACACCAATCGCACCAGCCTTTTATTGTTCTGTTTTGTTTTGTTTTTTTAAGACAGGGTCTCACTCTGTAGCCCAGGCTGGCATGGAATTCTCTATGTGATCCAGACTGGCTTCAAACTCAGTAATCCTCCTGCCTTATCCTCCTGGAATTGCAGGCACAACCTAGAAACCTAACAAATCTTTATTTATTTTGTTTAGACAGAAAATGAAAGAAATGACACTTTCTGGAGTTTCTTTGCAGCCACCTGAAGACAACTTTGTTAGTTGCAGAGCTGTACTGTAAGGTAGTCACACACCACTATGGGAATTCTGTTATACTGTACCTGGGGCATATCCTGGCACCAGAGATCACCAACATCCAAATTATATTGAATACACTGTACAGACATCTCTTACCGTGGTGCAGTGGGCCACATTCCTCTGTCTTTTTGGCTTATACCTGCTTTGCTGGTCAACAGAAATGTATCTTTCACCACTTTATTTGCATTGTTTATATTGATTTCTTTGGTCACTATTTTTATTTATTTTTTTATTACGTAATTAACTAATTTTGGAGACAGCATCTCGCTCTGTACCTCAGGCTGGCTTGGAACTCTCATGATTCTCCTGCCACAATCTTCCAAGTATTGGAATTAAAGGTGTGGACCACAGACCTACTGCTCTTTTTTCAAGTTAAAAATTCAATTACTTAAACATGAAGTAGACATTTTATTTGTAAGGGAATGGCCCGGAATTCTGTTTATATTTTGGAAATTTACTTTACAGGAAGTTTTTCAAGAGAAGGTTTTGCTCTAAACAGAACATCTTTTTATGCTTTTCTCTTTCTCAACACTAATAAAATTTTATATTTTCTGTCATGGTAATTTTCAGAGTTCTTTGTTTAGGTTGATTTAACCAGCACTATTGTGCTTTTACTGTGCCTTCTCCTTTCATATCTTGTTCAGTATCAAATGTTTTTTCTTTTAAATTATTTTTATTTTATGTGTATGCAAGTATTACCTGTGTGTAGGTAAGTACACCCGTGTCATGCAATGCCTGAGGAGAATAGAAGAGACTGTCGGATCCCTGGAACTGGAGTTATGGACAGTTGTTAGCTGCCACCTGGGTGCTGGGATTCAGACCTGAATCTTCTGCAAGAACAGTCACTATTCTTAACCACTGAACCATCTCTCCAGCCCCCAAATGCTTTTTTAATCCAGAAAGTTTGATGGATGTTACATTCATTTTGCTTTTATGTATATATATATTTGCACATCTGTCTTGGGGTAAATCATTTGGCCTCATTTCTTGTGTCTGAGGAGTTTAAGACATTGCTCCTAGAAACTTTAAACCAGTTTGACTTTTTTTCTAAGGTCATTTTGTAGAATAGATCTTTTCTTTACATGTTGATTTGTTTATTGGAGGAGATGGTGAGAGGCACAGAATTGCTGATAGATGTTGTAGAATCCTATCCTTGGTGGTTGAAGCCCTTAAAAAGTGATGGGTTGATCTCTGTCTTGGGGTTTATTAGGGTTAGATTCCAGTTTTCAGTCCATCAGTATGGGGAAGTTAAGGCAAGAATTCAAAGCAGCTAGTCACATCACATTCACAGTCAACAACAGAGGGAAATAAACACATCTCTGTGGCCAGCTTGTAGACTGCTCATGCTTAGCTGGCAATCTTTTTGTATAGCTAAGGACCACCTGCCCAGGGAATGGTACCACACACAGTGGGCTGGGTCCTCCCACATCAGTCAACAACAATTGCTCCCAGACATGCCCACAGGCCAACCTGATCTAGGCAGTTTCGTTTTTTCCTTTTTTCTTTTTTTTTATTCCAAAGAGAGGCAATTTTTAACACATTTTTCCAGAAATAACTTGAAGCAGGTTACATAAAAATATATACACAATGAAGTTGAAGGGGGCAGAAATAGGAATAAGAAATCAAAGACCAAAGGATTTGCCAACATGGGATCAACTTTGGTGGAAATGAAGGTTTCCATTAGCTCTGTTCTTTTTTTTAAAAATCCTAACGGATTTATTGGGCTTGCTAACAGAGCATAGGGTGGGATGTTTTACAGAAGAGTGGGCACCTCCGCTCCATTTACAGCTGTGCTGGAAAGTCTACATTCAAATATAGATCCTGTGACTTCCCAACAGCCACACAAAATGGTGAGAGAGGTGCCTCATGGCGTTCTCAGCTTATATATCCCTAGCCCCTCCCCCACATGAAGCTAAGGTTGACTGATTAGGTGGGAGGGGCAACTAACTACCCCCTTGATGAGTGTGGGAAGGAGGTGTGACTATAGCTTGCTGGCATAGTGGTCTGTGTTCACTTCCAGGTAACACTCCACCCCTTCCTCTGGCTCTTATATTTTTTCCATCAACTTCTTCCAAAAAAGTCCCTGAGCCTTGGAAGAGGTGACAGGTGTGGAATGATCTTCCTCCCATTGTGGCAACACACTGAACTTTCTGGGTTCATCTGTTTTCCATGGGCTGTTGGCCCATTTCAGTGGGATTCCTATAAAAACTACTATAAAAACACAAACAGCAAGAAGCAAGAACATCTAAACAGTGGCTTCTATAATAACTTAACCTATGGGTCTACTGTGTTTACCTATGTAAGCAGAAATGCTTAGATGCTACTTTAGCAGGTGCATCACATCCCTCTAACGAAACAATTGCAGTGGCTTCCCCACTAGGGCCTGTATCCTCCCCTGCTACAGGGGGTTGGAAATTAACCTGCACAATCACGTTGTATCAAATTTTCTTGGGACACATCATTGCCATTTTAATCATAAGATATGTAACTTCCCTTTGTTCAGATTACTTTTGAGGGATGGTGCTTTGCATGTTTGCCTACTGTAACTCTGACTTCTCATATTTTGTTGATTTTTCTTCCAAGCTTGACCTTCCTGCCTCTCTCTCTGAACAATATATATTTTAATTTCAGCATGGTTTTAGCTTTTGAAGTGATTTCCCCTCTTCCCCATTTCCCTGGCACTCTTTCAGCCACACATGTTCCCTTTGAGTGTCTTATCCTGTGTTCTTTGATCCCCGTATCTCTTCTTTAGAGTTCTGAGTTCCACAGACACCATTCATAAATTATTTGACTCTGGATAAATGTTTGTTTGTAAGTGTCATCCGCTTTACCAAGTGATTCCTCTGAGGTAGAGTCTCCCTCTGGCTTTTGTTCAGTATGTTTCTTTCTCCATCTAGAGGGGTTCTTTTCTGCTTAATACTTATCTCTGAATGAGGACGATATTTTTCTGGGTCAAGAACTCATTTAAACATTGTATAGAGGACTGCTAGAGGACATTTTATGAAGAATAACATACCTTTCCTCCGGAGGGGGACTTTGCTAAGAGTGCAATTTCCCTCTTCCATGAAGAATGACTGCATCTTTCGTGTGTGTGTATGTGTGTGTGTGTGTGTGTGTGTGTGTGTGTGTGTGTGTGTGTTTACTCTGAGAGGGAGCTTATACATTTTACTTTAATGGGTGTAATTGCCGTGACTCTATCTTGCCACATAGGCCATTCGCTTTTTAACATTTCTATGCAGTTTATCTTTTAGCACCTCTCTATCATGGAATGGGATGCTGCCAGTACCCCAGCCATTGCCCCAAGAATGCTCTGACCCGCATGCTTGGATAAGGATGTATACAAAGGAAAACAGAGGCAAGCACAAACAATGTGGGCAGTGCTCTGTCACTTCTTGGATGACTGAGTGCTCTGATTTCTGACCTTGGCATTACAAAACCCTGGGGTTTCTGAAACCTCCACCTTGGATGCTGCACTATGGGCATCCATAGCTGTAGCTAGGCAGAGAGGTCCAGGCCTGTGCCCATAGTAGGACCCCATTTCTCCAGTGAGTGATCAGACAGGGGAGAGCAATGGAGGCACTTGTTCTCATCAAAACACCTGTGGTCCGTTAAGCTATGGTTAGAAAAGAGGAAGGTACTGTGATCTGTTACTGGACACTAGCATTGCCATATAAGGATAATTCTTTGTGTATTTCAAACACAAGAAAGGATTTGGGATGATTTTCATGATAAAGAAATAAAATGTTTGAGGAAATAAATATGTTTAACCTGAAGCAATGTAAATTGTTGTATGTAAGTCTTTTATGCTTTCACTTAAAAATGAATTGATTAACATTTTAAAGACCTTGTACCCTGGTTATGTCATAAGAAAATGAGGACAAAGTAGGGCTGTGTCACCAGACTGCCCATTTTGGAGTCATATGGTGGGAAGTCCAGGCTTGGTGACCTGCACAGGGCTCTAAAGGGCAAAGAAGAGGAATTCCCAGAGTGAGAGCCACCAGGGCCCTAGGACAGCATAGCCTGCTTGCTTTTGGTTGCATGGGCCTAAGCTTAAACCCCTACTCTTTATTAATTATTTTACATTTATTTATTTATTGTGTGTGTGTGTGTGTGTGTGATTGCACATGTGTATGTGTGCCCATGCGCCTGACATGAACCTCATGTGGAAGTCAGAGGACAATTTGTGGGTGTCAGTCCCCTCCTTTTACCATGCGGATTCTGGGGATTGAAATGAGGTCTTGGTTTGACAGCAGGTGCCTTTACTTCTGAGTCATCTTGCCTTCCCCAAAGTCCTACTTTTTGATCTTTCTCCATTTCCTTTGGGTGTTCTAAATCTATACTTGGTGTTTGGAGTTGTAATCCTCCTGGGTTAGCTGAGTCCCATTAAATTCATATATCCCTTACAGGACCCAATTCTCACTTCGGTAAGTACAAGGGGGAATGGGTTCACAGGAGACCATTACAATGATAGGAATTGGATTTCTAAACTGGGAAGTTCTGTTATCAAAAGAGTTCCCCCAAATATGGTACACCCACTCAATAGAGAAAGAAAACAGATTCTTCCATTTTGTCTCTGTGTGCTCATTATTAGTCAGCTTAATTCTACAGAGACCTAAAGTAGACCCCAACCTTAAACAGGGATGCAGTCAAAGAGCGCAGACAAGAAGAGGGGAGGAAGAAAGAGTGAGAAAGGAGGGAGACAGAGTCTCTAGCTTTAGAAGTGAGATGCGAGGATGAAAGGAGGAAGAGACCAGGATGGAGGCTGAGAGGGCCAGGAGCCAGGGAGAAAGAAAGAGCAAGGGCTTGGAAGGGCATCCCGGGTGGTTAGTGCTTCTGGGGCAGACTACTCCTGGGGTAGGGGCAGAAGTGTGTGTTCCTGTTTTAGACTCTAAACAACAATCAGCTTTGGGCCATTTAGGGCCAGTCTCCTCTTGTTTTGAGAAACAGCTGGTATGCTTTTGTTTTCAAACCTTGGGATACCAATTGTTTCTAATTTAATTGAATAAAATTTTATTGTGTGTGTATGAGTGCTATGCCTGAACGTAAGTGCACCATGGAATGCCCGAAGAGGCCAAAAAGGGCATCAGACCTCCTGGAATTGGAGTTACAGACAGTTCTTTGTCATCATGTGGTGCTGGGAACTGAACCTGGGGCCTCTGGCCATTGTTCTTAATCTCTGAACCATCTCTCTAGCCCCTGTAACACAAATTTTGAAGCACAAACTTTTCTCAAGAAAAGTCAAATATTTGTACATTAAGAAAGAAGAGTGGGGGCTGGAGAACTGGCTTAGCAGTTAAGAGCACTGACTGCTCTTGCAGAGGACCCAGGTTCGATTCCTAACACCCACATGGTGGCTACGAACCATCCTTAACTCCAGTTCCAGGGGAATCCAAGGCCC
>NW_008357929.1:3285429-3308971 GCF_000622305.1 Nannospalax galili
AAATAAATAAGAAAGAAAGAAGAGTGTTTGCCACTCCTCCCAAGGGTGAGGGAGAATCTCTATGCTGGCAGTTGGGTTTCTGTCTTCTTTTATGGTGGAAAATCCCCCTGAAAAACTGAGAAACTCAGGACCTGTCAGGAGCTTGCATTATTCTAGAGTCAGGAAAAGGGACCATGAAACCCATAAGCTACCTGTAGAATTTAGATTTCATTTTAGGCACTCTAAACCCTTTAGGACAAATTAAAATCAATTTTGGAAACAATCAAGTCTTCACTGGAGGCAGAAGACACAGAAAGGAGGTTTTGGAAATGGAGTGGCTTAGCTACCCCTGCCCTTTGGACCTCAGGAACTCGCAGCATCAGGGGTACAGACTTCAGAGACACAAACAGCCCTGCCATGGTGGGGGCTGAGAGTGGGAAAAGTCAAAGGAATACCCACATTTTCTAAGCAAAACAATTATCTTTAAAAAAAAGGGGGGTGGGGAAAGTCCTAGCATTTGAGAGAAATTTTTTCTTTATATGTAAGAAATGAAGCTGGGCACGGCAGAGCATGCCTATGACCCCAGCCAGAAACAAACAGAAATGAACTGGAGATGCCAAGATGAAAGAGCATGCTCTGGGGAGAGGCCATGTTTTTTCCTTGAGTTCTAGGGCATCTCTGTGTATGAAACAAGATTTTAAACAGTGCCAAGACACACTTTCTGTAGTCCCTTCAATTCTTGGAATCACCCTGACAGTGATGGCTTTTGTCAAACAGGAGGATGGATTTGGAGTTGAGGCACTGATGCTCAGCTTGCCTGAAGTCTGTCTTTTCTGAATAAGCAATGACATCATGGCCATAAATAACATCATATTTCTTTTGAAATGCAATTGATTTTTGTTCAAAGGGAGTCTGCTCATTTAAAAAAAAAAAATGAGTGCTTGGCTCCTATATGGAGCCCGGTTCTGTGAAACACAACTGATAACATTCACAGAGCTCAGACAATTGTTCTCCTTTGGCATTGCAACGGGGACTACTCACAAGTCACCAGATTCATAAGTCTAGAAGAGAACTTGGAAAGGAAGTCATCTGCTGAGGTCTGAAGTCAGGCCAAAAAGGCAGGATAGAACAGTCATTAATTGAGTGGTTAATTAATGAATGAATTCGTTCATTTGCTCCTCAAATGTTTATTGCCAGAAAACGTAATGTGGAGATGAACAAAAATAGATTTGCTCTTTGGCCCTGTGAAATCTGAAGTCTAGTCAGAGAGAGAGAGAGAGAGAGAGAGAGAGAGAGAGAGAGAGAGAGAGAGAGAGATCAAGTCACCATAGTAACAGATAAAATTAAACTGCTAGGTGACCCTTGAACTATGTTAGGACATTATAAATTTGGGTAGACTGCCTCATATTGGTAGGAGGGTTGAAAAGCAATGGGGCGAATGGTTTTTAGCAGTTTCTGATGCCCTGATCAAGAAGTGTTGAGCAAATTTTTTTTCAAAAAACACCGATTATTAAAAAATAAGTGCATGCCTTTAATGCCAGCATTGAGGAGGCAGGCAGATCTCTGTGAGTTCAAGGCCAGCCTGATCCACATAGTGAGTTCCAGGTCAGCTGGGGCTACAGGGAGACCCTGTCTCAATAATAATAATAAATAATAATAAAAATAAATAAGTAAATAAATAAAACCCGCACATGAGAGCCTTAGTCTGCATCTACAGCAAAGGTTTGGAGGTAGGAAGGACCAGCATGGCCTTGCAGACAGGTAGGGTCAGGTAGTAGACAAAATTCTGCCTGATGGACCCAAGTAAATGAGATCTTCATGCCAACTCCAAATTTACAGCCTAAAATTCTAGAATTAGAGTCCTCCAAATCATTTCACTTAATTTAATTTTAAACGTATATAAGTATTTGCCTATATGTATGTATGTGTACCATGTATATACCTAGTCCTGGAGGAGGACAGAAGAGTGTGTCAGATCCCCTGGAACTGGAGTTACAGACAGTTGTTAGCTGCTGTATGAGTGCTGGGAACAAAACCCAGGTCTTCTGCAAGTTAGCAACAGGTTTTCTTAACCACTGAACCATCTTTCCAGCCTTATTTAAATAGATTTTTAAAATACAAATAGTCAGGTGTCTGAATAATCTAGTTATTATTTAGTCTGAGACAATTTTGCCCAAGAAAACACTTAGCAATTTCTTTAAAATTTAACATGTTATGGATGGGGACGATTCTCTCTTTCCATCTTTCAGTTGTTTATAGCTCTCTTGGTGGTCAGATCTAGTGATGTGTTATATGTGATTACGGAAATAATGTGCAGTTGTTACCTTTCTGTTGCTGTGATAAAACACCTTGACCAAGGGAACTTATAGAAGGAAGAGTTTATTTGACTTATGGTTCCAGAGGCATAAGATTCCATCATGGTGGCAGAGGTGATAGGAGTGGAAAGCTGAGAGCTCACATCTTCAAGCAAGAGCAGAAAGCAGAGAGGCAGCAAACAGCCAGCCCCAGTGATGTGCTTCCTCCAGCAAGGCCTCATCTAGGGAGTCCATGACCCTCCCTAAACAGTTACACCAACTGACCAAGTCTTCAAATATTTGAGTCTAGGGGTCCACTCCTTATTCAAACCACCACACAGTGTGTCTGGGGCTCAGAGCTATGTGTGTCTTCAGGCATCCGCTGGGGGTCTTGTGATAGCTCACAGATAAGGTGTGCTACTGTGAAAAACATGAAATAATACATATTTATTGAATACATAATGACAGTAGGTGCTTGCCCTCTCAAGTGGTGGACTCTAGAGTATGTTGCCTGATGATTGGGACGCTTTGTTGCTTCTCTCCTGTGAATCTGTTGAATTTCATTAGTAAGTGAACTTTCTCCACAGTTTCACTATGAGGGCTTCCAGTATAAATTTTCTGTGATACAAGAAATGTTTGTAGCCACATGTTCTCAAGGCACACCTCATATGCTGCTGTGAATTATTTCCTAAAATAAAAAACCTAATGCATAGAAAGCACTTTGCAAGTGTTTATGTGAATCCAAGGTGAGAGTTGCAATTTTATTCTTACAACACATAACAGTGTTATTGCGATTGTAGTTTTTAGGTTTGAGTGGTGATCTCACTTGTGCCTTCCATTTCTGTTAGAACATAAGCTCTTTAAATAAGAACAAATCTTTTGCTCACTGCAGTGTCCATAGTGTTTATCACAGTGCCTGAAACAGGAGACAGGACTGTGAACAAACAAGAAGAACAGCAAAGAAGACCTACAAGTTAGGCGTATGATGGGGCTGGCGAGATGGCTCAGCAGGTAAAGGAACTTGCTGCTAAGCCTGATGACCTGAGTTCAATCCCTGGGATCCACATAGAGGAAGGCAAGAATCAGACTCCTGCAAATTAGCCTTTGACTTCCATACATCCACTGTGGTGGTGTGCATGTGCTCCCATACATGCACATATGCATGGACACATAAATAAGTGAATGTAAAAGATTAAGAGTATGATATATCAAGGCTAATGCCTGAGGAAAAAAATGCAATAATAAGAGTAAGTAGTCTGTGACCTTTCATTATAATTTTGTTTTGAAATGGAAGTGTGCTGCTTAATGCTGTTGCTAGTTGGTACTTACTGAGTTCTCTCTATCAGTCAAATACTACACTAATTATTTTAAATGTACTAGCTTAGTTAATTTTTGTAATAATTCTAGGTTGACTTCTCATTTTTCAGCCTTACAGTGATGTGGGAGCCATATGCCTTCAGAGGGAACCATGCATCCAAATCTGAATGTTGCCCTGTGGTGCAGTTCTCTTCAGCAATGCAGCTGTGAGCTACAGCTCCCACTCAGCCCTGCAGCCATAGACTGGAAACCACTGACACTCTGTGGTGCGGCTGAGCTGTGGTGTTTGATGGGTTGGTGGATTGAATGCGTTTTCCACTTAGGATATTTTCAGTTGGTAGTCAGCTCATCAGGACATGACCCCACCGTAACTTTCAGAAACATCTGTACAGAAAGCAGGAATTACTATCCTGTTTCTTTAAAGAAAACACAAATGAAATCCTGAGACAACTTAAAAGTAAAATTGATAGTTAAAGTCTTACTCATCAGCATTCCAAGAGAGCTGAGTGTAAGAGCTTTGCACTGGAGTCAGAGGTAAAGCACAAAGCGTTACACAGAGAAGTACCAAGTCGTATAGTGTGTTCAAAGGCATTCTGCACCATGAAAATACAATTCAGATACTTAACTGAATAGCATCACACCAAATATGTAAAGAAATCAATTAAACCTGGAAAAATGAACAAAAAGTATTTGTTTCATGCACTCTAGTACATCACGGTTGGCCTTTAATAAACGTAGACATTTACACAGACTTAGTAATAAATTAGGAAAACTAGTGAGAATAAAAGAACAGAGACATACCAAGCTTGAGCTCTCAAACATGGAAAGCATTCTATTTCAAAATGCCCATGATACAGAAATATAAACTAATCACATGGCTATTTGCAAAATAAATCTTAGTATATTCTCAAAAATGGAAATTTTATAACAGCAACACTTAAACAGACTTAATTTAAAAATATATAAATTACTAATGCCAAGTCAAATAAAAACTAATCTTATAAAATTAAAACAAAATCCTGTATAAATAGCTTCTGTACCTATGAGGGGAAAACCATGATTCAGAATTACTTTCAAAACAATGAGAAATCTGATATGAAAAACTATGGGACATCACCATAGATACACTCAGGGCAATTGTATAGGTTTTTAATATTTTCATTATTAACAAAAAAGGATGAACACGAATTAAGTATCAACCAACATAGGCAAAAAGATCAGCTTTAGAAAAGGAGAGAGAGAGAGAGAGAGAAAGAGAGAGAGAGAGAGAGAGAAAAGCAGACGTTCACTGAGAAAAGAGAAGGCATTGAAATACATTTTTAAAATCTGATAGGTGGAGCTTATTATTCTCAGATCTGAATCAATCATATAAACGAGTTCTACAAGACCAACTAAAAAGAAAAGAAAAGAAAATCGGTTACGGGGCCATGTTATAGGTAAGCAAGAATGTGCAGAGGCATCATAAAAGGGTATTGTTCCCCACCCAGTATGAATACAACTGGAAATCTCAATAGATGCTTTTCCAGGAAAATATAAATGGGCAAAACTGAGCAAGGAGGAAGCAAAAGAAGAAAGCTGAGCACAAAAATCAGCCAGGGAAGAAACAGTGAGTCTAGTCAAAGGCTCACCTCCAAAAACGGCTCTGGGTTTTATGATCAAGTTTTTTCCCCGAACAGATAATTCTTTTGCTCTATAAACCAAGAAGATAGAAGAAGATCCAAAACTTCCCAGTTGGTTTTATGAAATGATCATGACCCTGATTTCAAACTTGACAACCACAGCAGGAGGAGGGAAGAGAGTGAAGCATTTCCCACTCTACAATCAGAAGGTGAATATTAAGAAGTTGTGTCTGATAGGATATGAAAAACAACAACAACAACAACAACAACAACAACATGCTCTTGCCATGTTTCATCTTTTTCTTAACAAATTAAAATATGCAGGAATGTTAAGAAAACCATAATTCCCTATATAAATAGGGCAGAGGGAAGATCATAAAAGTGCCATAAAAAACTACTAGATAAATGACATGAGCAAATTGAAAAGGCAAGCTGATTCTTGATGTGGGAGGACAGGATTTATTTAAAACCAGTAAGGGTCATAAACAGCAAATCCTCAGGAGCTGTTTTTTTAATATGGTGTACACCTGTCCTCGCCACAACTCTATGACACGTTTTAGTTCTTCTGGCCAGTGTAATAAAGGAACAATTAACTGGTGAAGGAGGACAGTCACCAGCAAAAGTTGTCATCAGGAGACTCTACGAAACTCCGCTTTGAACTAGTAAGATGTAAATAAAATTGGTTAAAAGCAAAATAAGCAAAAGACAGCCACCACCACAGCAGCTTTGGTTAAGTCCTTTAGACAAGCTTAAAAGTAGCTAGGAGGAAATGTGAAAGCACTCAGTATCATGCAACAAATACAGCAAAATATTATCAAGATGTACTAATAAGATACAAAGGTGGACTACATTACTTTGGAAGAAGATAACATTTTATAAATGTACTGATTTCCCAAGCAATAGGTGTGTTTAAAGAGCTCCCAGTTACTTCCCTGCCAGGTGACTGACCAGCCCAACTGAATTAATTCTTTTAGGTTTTGGGTAGCTTGGAATGTCAGGCCTCCACTAAGGCCAGAGAAATAGCTTTCCCTAATGGGCCTCCACAGAGCCCTGACCTATGCTACTGTAACATTCCTTCCTCTGAAGAGGTAACCCTAAAATCACTTCAGAGCCAGATCAGGGATCAGAGTCTCCAAACTTCTGGCACTTTAGAAGTCAATTCTGTCACTAATGACAATAGCACTGTTAATAGTTTGGGTGTGAAACACCAATAGGCTCGTGTGTTTGAGCTTGGTCCTCAGCTGGTGGCACTGACTGGGGAGGTTATGGAAACTTTGAGACCTGGGGCCTGGCTGGGGTCGGGCTTGAAGGGTCCATGAGCTTCTGGTACCAGTGGAACTCTTTTAAAAAAAACAATGAAAATAGTTTGGGGTATGTAAAAATTAAATACATAAAAATAATGACAGAAGTGACAATGTTAGATTGGGGCTAATTGAATATTTACGACAGGAACAGGATATTCTCACAATAGAAAGTGTGCTTATATATAGATATATTTATGTTATATACATCCAAATAACAAAGAGTCAAAGACAGTCACTACTTTGATGTTGTAATTCCATGCAACACCCTGAGGAAATAATCATACATATGGATATATTTGTATGTTTATGCAATTAAATAATTATAGCAGCTACACTTATAATGGGAGGGAACTAAAAGTCTAAATCCCAAGAGTTTGGGACTCAGTTTAAAAAATTAGAGTCCAAACAAAAAATAATAAGCAAATATTAAAATCATGCCATCTAAGAAAATTTAAGGATACAGGGTAATGCTCACAGTAAAATGTTAGTTTGAAAAAGCTGAATACAAAACTATGTATGAAGCATGACACATTTGATCTAAGTACACACATATTGGAGGGTCTATGTGTATTTTTTTTATCAGAAATACTGAGTATAGAATTAAGTTGTGGATACTTCTGGTGTGTGGGGTTATGAATTCACTTTTCTTAACATTTCTGTAGCTTTTTCCCAAGTTGCAAGTGCATGTATGAGGGCTTCCACAGTGTGAGGAAACCGTGGCATCAGCAATGCTGTGATGTGTTTGCAGAGCCACTGATGCCCCATCACAGATTTCCCTGTGGACTCTGCTCTGCGGTCTTGCAGAGCGGCTCTTCCTCCCTCTCTACGATAGCCTCTGGGGAGGTGTACTCCAGGAATTCGCGGCTGTGGTCAGCAGAGAGCAGCCCGGAGCAGCTCTCTAAGGCTGCAGCAGCTGCAGAGTCCTTGCAGTCTCTTCCGCTACCTTACCCTTAGTTGATCTACTAAAATGACACTAAATGTCATTTAATCACGACTCCTAGTTCAACATCCTGTTCACTTACCATATAAGGACACTGTGGAGTAAGAGCTTGGTGAGACAGAATCCCGGCTTCCAGGAGCTGGTAAACAAGCAGGAGAGACTTGCTCCCGGTTCCATAGTGTCACATGACAGCTTTCCAAAGATGGCCTGTCTTGTCTACTCTGTGATGAATGCTGACAGCACCCAGGTTGACAGGTAAGTGAGTAAAAACATTCCATGAGGCATATTTGCATATTTTTAAATTATGCAAATGAAGCTGAAAATCAAGTTCAACTGGGCAGCCTGTATTATATATGGTGGCTTTATTCAAATAGTTCTTATTCCCCATGACTTTCCCCCGAGCCCATTTTACAGATGAAGAAACTGAGGGTCAGTGCCAATTTATGACTTGCTGTATTCTCCTACTCAGTCAGCAGGGCCTGAATTTGAACCCAGTCTTTCACCTAGTCTAAAGGTTTGCAGAGCCGCCTCAAGGGGCCTGAGGGGGCTCATTGACTTTTGTATCTGTGTCTGAACATTTTGCTGCCCTCAGTGCAGCTGAATTTTTGCTTTCCTTTTGGATGGTATCGTCTGGTCCTTCATGAGTTAGGCAAGCAACCACAGGGCCCATTGGGGCATTAGGAAGGGATGCAGGGTTGGGGTGGGAAGGGGTGGGAACACACTTAGTCCCTGTACTGGGCTGTGTACCTTGCTTTATCTGATTGTACTGAGCAAAGTCTTCACTACAGTGCCGTGTACCCTACCAGAGAATAGCAGTTCATGTGTAAGTCAGCCTTTCCATCTAAGCCCAACCCTGAGAGGAAAGTTGCCCAGAGCAACCTGAGTGACCCACAGGCTCCAGCCAGGGGCAAACCTAGCTCAGCAGAACACTTGATTTCCCTGGAGCTGTGCCCATGGAGACCCGTGTGGGCTTCTTAGAGGCTTTCTGGTGAGCTTCTGTTGAGAATAGGAGACAGGGTCCTACTGCTCCATGGTACTGTTCTCTGTGGAGAGGCCTGCCATGGCAGGTGGCACATCTCTGATTTCTGTGGAACCTGTCTGAATTCTAGACTCACCCCTGAAGAACTGACTTGGAGACATTTGCTAACCACGTACTACTTGGCAGAAACTTGTTTTAGTTATTTCCTGTTGCTGTAACAGAATACCACAGAATAGGTAACTTACAAAGACAAGAAGTTGATGCCTTACATTTCTGTAAACTGGGAAGCCAAAGTTGAAGGACTGCATTTAGTGAGAGCTTTCCTGTTATAAAGACCCTGTAAGTCTCCAGAGAAGGACATCACATGAGGAGACAGAGAGAGCTAAATTCAGGCCACTCTCCTTATAAAGCCACTGATGCCATTAGGGGCCCCACCCTTGTGACCTGGTGTGTAGAACTGTTGTGTAGAACTGCCCTCCAGCTTCCTGAGCTCAGCGGCACCCTCCTGCCTATGAGCAATTCCACCCTAATTGGATGTGGCCTGGGGAAGAGCTGGGCAAGACTAAGGAAGGGACTTCTACATTTTATAAGGCTGTGGGGAAGCCACCATCCACCCTTAGGTGAAGACTTTTTAATGTAGCCTTGGGGGTGAAGCATATACACTCCTGTAACTAAACCCTCACTCATTGGGCTCCCAGAGTACATTTTGTTTTACTTTCCTCAGTTTGTGGTTGGGACTAAGGAAGGAGGGAGAGGATATTGTTTATACCCCCCAAGGAATTTTAGCAACAGACCTCATCTAACTCTAATCATCTCTGAGGTCCCACATGAAAATCCCACAGTCAGGTTAAGTCTCTTCACTCTCCTAAAATAAGGGACTCTAGAGAAGCTGACTAGACTTAGTGGATGGACTTGCACTGGGGAATGGCTGGGGACACAGACAACCCAGTGGGCCTTGACGGGGATGACTGAGTATATGGGCCTGAGAGGGGGCAAGGGGGGGGGGATAATGGGGACAGGGATATAAAGATGGTTAAGAATTTTTGAGCTGTTCTGTATGAAATACACAAAAGATTTAATAAGTAAAAAAAGTTTTAATAAAAGGCTCTATAATCTCAATACCTCACAATCCAGATTACATTTTAACAAGTCTTGGTGGGATCATTCAAACCATAGTAATACTCTATCAGGTCCTAGTAGTGCAAAGGTGACTGAGATGTAGAGTCCTGCCTCAGTCAGCCCCTGGCTGATAGGAACATGTGGGCTGTGGGCCTTAACTCTTCCTGGAAGAATAGCTTTCATATTTGGAGGCAGTACGCCCTCTCTTTGGGCCGCTAGGGAGGCATGAGAGGTCATTTCTTTATCAGTGATCTTCATACTCAGGGAAGATCTTGAAATTATGGAAGAAGACACTCCTGAAATTTTGATGTTGTACCTAGAACATTCCACACTTACCCAGGCAGGGTGATTTTTATCTCTTCTTACACTCTTGTTATCATCAGTCCTGGGCGCTCCAATCACCCAGGGAGGGGCCCACTCTCCTTTGTTCTAACCTTTCTGGCTTACCTAGGGAGAGCCAGGGAGCTAAAGTCTCCGCAGGTGTGTGAGACTCACCTGGACAGTAGGTTTTTGTTGGGCTCTTGCGAATCTTCTGCCCAAGTCCAGTGCTGGTGCCAGCATTGCTTTGCTGGCTGCCCCATTGGCATGCCAGGCTTCTCAGGGGAGGAAGCAGCATCTCAATGCTGGAAGGAATTGAGCTGGGGGTTGTGGCTTGTACCAACCTGGTGAGCATGTTCAGGAGCCCACCTGTCCCCGAGGTCCTCTGGGGGTCTCAACACCAGCCCCTCTGTCTTCCCTCCTTGCTTTCTCTCGCTGTGCTGGGGGAGTGAGTCAATGTCTGCCACACATCAGCAGATGGAGGCTGGAGCTGGAGGTCCTCCTCTGCCCTAAGTGGCATTACAGGCTGAACGTCCTTAATCCCAAATGCTGGAGCAATAAGGTTTCAGGATTTCAGATCCCACCCCTGCCCCTGTTTTTGGAATATTAAAAAATATATGATGAGATTTCTTGGAACTGACACCAAGTCTAAACATGAAATTCATTTGCATCATTTCACCCTTTGTATAGAGCCTGTAACTAATTTTTTAAAGAGTATTTCTCAGTGTTCCTGTATTCTGACTATGACCCGTCACATGACATCAAGGGTGGAATTTTCCACTAGAGGCATCATGTCAGCTTGCAAAGAGAATTGAACTTTGAAGCATTTTGGATTTTAGATTTTTTTCAGATTAGATTTGCTCAACTATGGCTCCTTAGAATTCAGGCTGTAGCAAGTGGGGACTATACCTTCAAGAGCTGTATGTCACTTTGGGCACATAGACAAGACTCTGGACTAGGAGATCTCAGCCTTTTAAGCCACAAACTAATGAAAGGAATTGAAGCTCACTAGTCAGCAAGTCCTGTCTGTCCATCTGTCTGTCTATGGTCAGAGTTGGTGAACAGCAATTTGAAAGAAATGTTCAAGCTGGTACAAAGGAGGACTGAGCTTCTCTTGATCAAATTTTATAAGATGAGCTTTGAGGGATTCAGGAAACATCTGAATAAAACCCCCAAACCTATCTAGAACTTTGTGTTCATTAAAAAAGACTCGATTCTGTTCCTATAAAAATAAGCAATTGCTCCAAGCCGTGGTGCTCGAATGTTATTGTTCAGTGCTGGGATGCTGTGGTTCTTTGCGTGAAGAATTATTTTAAGATCAGCCGAAGGAGGTGTAGCTGACTTCAGTTGCAAACAGACTCAAAATGACAGAGCTCTCTGAGGATCGATGGTTGGTAGTTTGCACTTCTTCAAGCTGCAAAATTTGATAAGTAATCTGGCCAGGAGTGGGCCGCATGCCCACCACTACTTGGTTTGCTGACCAGAAGGTCTCAGATTCAGTGCATCCCTTTAGTCCTGCAGCTCAAAAAAGAACAGAAAGGATTAATTTCTCTGTCTGTATCAAATAATCCCTCTCTCCCTTATTCAGTGACATGATGATGGGCATCTCTCATGGAGAAAAGCAAAATAAGTCACATTATCGACTGAGAGAGGCTGTGATGGGAGGCAGACAGGACTCGGAGGGTAGAGTTAGGAAAGCAGTGAAGAAAACGTGTCTGGGAACATGGAGTTTGGGATAACTTGGACATGCAAACAAATGTGACTACCTTCCTTTAATAGAAATGATGCAGAAATTATAAAAAAATATTTTTAGTGCAAGGAAGAACTCAAAAGGAAAAAAAAAGACATTTCAGATGCTAAGAATTAAAAAGAAAAAATTTAATATTCAAGCGAAAGAATAAATCAGAAAACCTGCTCCCAGTGCCAGCCTCAAGGACCAGGGCATGAGCATTCTAAGACTTTTTCACACTGCAGAAACAAGCAAGGTCCAGCCAGGACCCTGAATAAAGCCCACTTTCTGCTAGTACCCTGGCATGTGGAGGCTGTGTTCAAAGCCCAGCAGTAAAGACAGAATCCCCCTTCAGGGCGAAGCCTGTCTGTGGGAAAATATCTAAGATGAAAGCTCTGCCCAGTATATTATTATAGGTGTAAGGTCAAAGTTTACAGAATTTGTGCAGAAGCTGAAATAGATAGAAACCTGCAGCCTGGGCAGTGAACACAGAAGCTGGAATGCTGGAAGGATGGGCAGAGCGGTTGCATCATTGACACTTAGGAAGACTCCTCTGTGGGCGCTGGAGAGATAGAGCAGGGCCATGGAGAAAGCTCTGCCAAGTCAGAGCCACCCTGCAGAGGAGCATGCTTTCCCTTGCTTCTCGTTTAGTCTTAATCAGAACATCACGCAGGCCCACTTCTTTCTTTTTTAAAAAAATATTTTATTTATTATTATTTTTTATTTTTTATGTGTGTGCATGTATTGCCTACATGTAGGTAAGTACACCTGTCTCGTGCAATGCCAGCAGAGGCTGTCGGATCCCTTGGAACTGGAGTTATGGACAGTTGTTAGCTGCCATGTGGGTGCTGGGATTCGAACCAGGTCTTTTGCAAGAACAGCCAGTGTTCTTAGCTGCTGAGCCATCTCTCCAGCCCCTGCTCTGGCCTCTTTCTCTGGACATAAGGAAGAAGAAAGCATTTGCAGGTCCTACCTATACCCATGCACATCAGGTGGAAACTGAGTCTCTACTTCTCCATGCCAGGACAACAGCTGAGGCCTGAGTGCCTAATGCCAGGGGACCTTTGGGCCCCAGAATTCAGCCATACTCATTGGTTCTTTCTCCATGCTTTGCTCTGGGTGTTCCCCTCCTGAGCCCATCTCTCTGCACCCTACCCCACTGTCTCGTCATGTCACTGTGTAAAGGATTAATATTTTTCCCAAAATGCCTTTCCATCTGACTCCCCTCACTAAACCTCCACATACACCCCTATCTTCAGTAGTTCTCTTTCCAGGGTTTCCCTAATGTTCTTCAAAAGGTGGCTGCTCCTTCTCCAGTCTCCACCAAGCTCAGCATCCAAAGGTGAGGGCTGCGTTTTGATCCTCTGCTGATACTTCTGGAAAGTTGTTCCTCTTCTGTGGCACCACATCCCTTTGAATGCCACAACTGCTGATCCCCATCTCTAATGGACTGACCGGATACTTTGGCATAGAGCCTTCCTGCGTGTCAGTTCTGAAGAAAGTCTTGATGGCTTCCACATCCCTATGGGGGTCTGCCCTGGTATTCTGAAATCTGCCTTGTGATCCTGTCATCCTCAGGCAACTCAAGTCACATTGTATGGCTGCTTCACACCACAACTCTGAGATCATGAATTCAAGCTGCCCCTTGCCAGATTTGAACCTTCCTTTAGGGTCTGCCAGCTTTGTCACCTCAGAAACCAACTGTGGCCCCGTTCCCTCCACACCTCCCCTCCATCCAACTTTGTGTGCATGCCTGGGCTAGTGTGTGCTTAATTCAGGGGAAAATGACGTTATCTTATAGACTTGAATACAATACAATGTGCTACAATATGTTAGACAAAAATACATTTTTGGTCAGTGAAAACATTTTACTATTGCTGAATATTAAATAAAATTAACAAACCTCCGAAACCATGCACATACCTCCATTTAAGAGTTTGTTTAAAAATAACACATTGACCATAGCTGTTTTCATTTTTGGAATGGTGTTATGCCTATGGTTCATATTCTGTTTAGGAAACTAAGAATCAAATTAGTTCTAAAGAAAGTTTTGTTTAAATCTTTGATACTATAGCAAAGACCATCAGGTAGGCAAACTGCTACCTTTCAGATAATGTGACCAAGCAATTATGATGTGACTGATAGTGAATTCACCCAACAGGTGATTTGTACAGACCCTCCACATATATGCAGATGCTTCTTGCTTTACAAGCAGGTGACAGCCCTGTGTATACACCATATGCCAAAGCTATGGCAAGTTATAAATGCATTCAATACACCCAACCTACAATGTACCCTAATTGAGCAGCACAAAACATTTTAGGGTACCTGTGATCTACCACATAATGGGGGCACTGACTGGACACCGAGGCTGGCACCCAGTGTGAGCGAGAGGAGTGTAGTACATATGATCAGCTCAAGAGAAGGCCAACATGCACAGTTTGAAGCACTCTTTGTACTGAATCCATGCTGATTTCACACGATGATAAAGCTGAAAACTTGTAAGTTGAAGCATTCTAAGTCTGGGACAGTCTGAAATGTAAATCTATAATACTTGTATACTGCGTAATCGGTATGCAATATTTAGACATGTACACATTTGCTCATGACTCTTGAAGTATAAGTATGGAATCAGCATCACTGACCTAAAATGGAGCTGTCAGCAGACCACATTCCAGGGGCCCTCAGTTCAGTGGGTACTCAGTGACTTCCAGCATTTCTTGGGCATTTAGAGAAAGGAGACAATCCAGGACAATCTCCTCCTTTCAAAATTTGTACTTATTCGTTGTTGTAAGGCTCTTTCTTGCTGTGTAAGGTAATACTGCCAGGGTCTAAAGATGAGGACATGGGTATTTTTGGGCAGCCATATTTAGTCTATTACACTCTTTCTCTGATATGAAATATTTTGAGATAAAACTAAAGTCCACCTGAGCAGGGTAACTTGCTTAGCACCTCAAGAGCTATTCTTGGAGCTACATGACTCCAAACCTAGTTTAATTTTCTTACCCATAGAGAAAAGAAAATGTTAAAATAATGTAATAAATGAATTCTTGATTTTATTTGCTAGGTTGACCATTCACTAAAATGTATATTTTATATACACTAAAATATATGTATTTTTTAACACACTAAAATATTTTCATTTCATTGAAAAGAAATTCAAGACTGGTATAAGGCTCTTCCAGAAACATCCTCTGGCAGCTGTGCACAGGTGGAGTCTCCTGTCAGACTACCCAGACACTCTTCAGGTGAGTTTAGTTAGAATTAGTTATCAAAGAAAAGTTCAGTTTCAGGAAGTTATTATGCCATAAAATTTCCCTTTATGATTTCATAAACACATGGAATCAGTTTCATGCAGACTTTAACGACAGAAGAGGGAAGAATTATATTTTTCCTGGGAGAAAGATTTTGGTGTGTAATATGACAAGAGAGGTACTTTTACTCTCCTTGAAAATTATAAGCCTGGGGTATTATTTCTGTTTGTGATTCCTGCTCTCCACTCAGAGAGCTTACTCCTACGTATTGGTAGTAAGTAACAACTAAGAGCTGTGGGGAAATCTCTATTGGAAATAGGTAAGCATGCCTGCATTGTGATGGTAGGACGAGGAGGAAGAGGAGGGAAAGGAGGAGGAGGAGAATGTACTATACTGAGTACTCAGTGCATCAATTGGAAGCAATCAATTGCCATTCTATGATCAAGAAAACAAGAGAGGTCAAGTAACTTCCTTAAGTCACATAACTAGGCCAAAATAGACCTGTTATTCCATTCCAGGTTACCTGACTTCTGAGAATTCACTCCTAACTCCTACACTATTGAAAGACAGCATCAATCCTAGCCTGATATGAAAACAGAGCAACCTGCAGGCTGTGATAGGTAACTGTATTAGTTACTTTTCCGATGCTGTGATAAGATACCCTGACAAAAACAACTTAAGAAAAAAAGGGGATTATTTTGGCTTATGATTCCAGAGGAGTAGAGTTTCCATGGCATGAAAGGCACTGCAGTAGGAGAATGAGGCCAGCCAATCTCATTTCATCTAGACACAAGAAACAGAAAGTGCAGAGAACAGGAAGTGGAGCCCACCTCTATACCCTCAACCCTGCCCCCCAATGACATACTTCCTCCAGTGAGGCTCCACTCCTAAAGATTCCATAATCTCTCCAAACAGAGCCACCACCTGGGGACCACGGTGCTGAAGTCTGCACACCCTGGTTCCCTGCAGTCCACGGTGGCCACTAGCACTGGGTACCTTCCCATAGTGCTAGACTCCCACTTCTTACATATTCTCTGTGGTAAAATGTGTATTCAAACATCTTTGTGCATTTTCAAAATTTGAATTATGTTTTTTCTTACTATTTAGGGGTTTTGCTTATTTTTATTGCTTTATTTTAGGGGACTTGTGGAAATGGCTTCTGAACAAACAGAATCTTACCTAACCTTGTAACCAAAGTTAATCTTATCTTTTGAGATCATTTAACAGTACTTCAGCTTGTTTATAAAGTAAACAAACTTAAATAGGCCTTAGGCTCCTCCTGTAACCTAAACATATAGTTTTAATCATGTATGATTCTACTTTACCCCTAACCCAGAATAATCTCTCTCTCTCTCTCTCTCTCTCTCTCTCTCTCTCTCTCTCTGTGTGTGTGTGTGTGTGTGTGTATAGATGGATGTTGTGAAATCTCAAACAAAGCCAGCAGCAAATATTCATTGGAACCAAGGAGCTATCCCATTTGTATTGTAAACATCAGGTGGGACTGGATTGATGACCTCTGTTTATGGTCCTGTATGCTGTTCTGGGTTAGTAGGGGTCAGAAAGAGTAAATCTTTTAAAGTTCTTCATTCCTTTCCCATATCATGCTGGATGTACTGTTTCAACAGAGAGCAAATCTTTTGTTTTGGAGAACAGTTCTGGGAGAAACTTGAAAGAATAAGTTCTCAGAGCAGATTGGACCCCACTCTTAGTTGAAATGGATGCTAAGAGTCAGGCTGTCTTTGGTCAACATCACCATAATGTGGCATTGCACTGTAGTGCCCCACGTGAGGAAGAGGCTCTGTATCCCAAACTCACACACTGACACCTGGAGAAGCCACAAGGAAAAGGGACACTAAAGGATGTCCTCAGTCAAGACTTTCTTGATAGCTGGCACTAGCATCCTTAACAATTCTTTGTTCACATTTTTGCTTTTATCCTCTTCTTTACTATGCCCAATCTGCAAAGGACAAGTTCTGAACTATCACTTTCATTTTCATTTCTGTATCTTGAACCTCATGAATACACACAGCAATTAATGACCTTGCTTAAAGGAATTGGAGCTAATGTGTTCTCAAAAAATTTACACCACTCATCAAAGAAGCTTGCTTTTGCAACAGATGGAGGTTACTGCAGAATCCCACAAATGGTCAGACACAGAGAATATACTCCTGAGAGATGCCCAGTCCTAGGTGACAGATCTACAGTAGAACCTCTACACCTAAGACTCATGGAACATACTGGAACGTGAGGGGGAGGGTGTAAGAGAAAAAACTAGTGCATCCCTCAACTCTCACCAGTGAAACTTCCTTACACATCAGAGTGTGGTGTGCACAAAAGGCCACAACTGGCCAACTTTTAAAGAATAAGAGACTGCAGAGTGTGTGTCCTTGGAAAGGTCTCCTGTATCAAAGCTCTCCTAGCCATGGCTCAGGGACCTTTGCAGAAGAGTGGGCAGAAAGATTGTAAGAGTCAGGGTTGGTCCATGAACACAGGGACTCAAAGGCTTTCAGGACACTGGAAACTTGTACATGTGAATTTGTGGCAATGGTGGCACAGGACCCATGGCAACTCAGTCAGACAGGGGCCCAGAGTGGAGAGAACAAAATAGGTGGCCCTAGTCTGGGAGCTACTGGAGAGTGAGTACAACTGGTTGGAGGAGAATAGGCCTTACAAACAATCAAAGGTAGGCTGACTAGACTCCAGCAGTTGAACTTGCATCAAGGGACATCTGGGTACAAATGCTTAACTGGATAGAACTTAGCATGTATGGCAGAATATATGAGGTCTGATGGGGGGGGGAGCATGGATGGGGAAGGGGGATTGGAGACATGGGCTCCCCTGGATCTCAATGTCTCCAAACCTGTTTTTCTCTGAGGTAGAATATCCTTTTCCTCCAGATGCCTTTGCTCCATGCTTGGTATCTGCTGTTGTTTCTACCTCACGAAGCACCTCTGCTTTTTAATTCACTTTCCAGCTACAATGATATGCATAGGTTAAAGAGAGAGCATTCTGATAGCATCTTTCCTCAAGTTCTTTTAGGTGTTATGTTTTCTGTGTTCTACCTGCTCTAGATTATATTATTATTCTCTAGATTATTGGTACTTAATTCAGGGTCACGTGTGGCAAATTATCAATATGTTTTTTTCTAATCCTGATAACCAGAATAGTAGCTCCCTTTAAAAGGGGAATTTACCCTGAACACTGTCATGCTCACCACCTATCTAGTTTAAGAAATGTGATGCAGATGGACAAATTATGTATTTTTAAAAGGGTCAAAGGTAACGTTTAAGGGGATATTAACGGCTCAACCCATAAGGGAGCTGAGACCCTTTCTAATTTATGTAATCATTATAAGGTGATTGATTTCCCATGAAGGCCAGTATTTACTCCAGAAGTTTTAATAATAGTGGGTCCTGCATATACAGGATAAGATTAACCAGACAAAATAAACAATTCATTAAGGTCACATGCTATTATCAAAGAGTCTCATCAGTTGGAGTGAATAATCGGACTAGGCACCACCTTCATTAGTAGTCACTAATTAAGAAGGATGAAATACAGGAAAACTCAGGTCTTGTCAATGAGAAAAACCGCTAAGTCTGATAAGGCCTCTTTCTTCCTGAGGCACATGCTTTGCCATTGAGCCCTATACTAAGATTGAGAGAGAGAGAGAGAGAGAGAGAGAGAATGTGTGCCTGTGTGTGAGTGAGTGTATTTGTGTAGAGATGCCAGAGAATGGTGCTGGATGACTGCCTCTGTCATTCTCCATATTATTCCCTTGAGACAGGGTCTCTCACTGAGTCTAGAGCTTGCTGTTTTCCAGCTAGACTGTCAGTCTATCCAACCCCAGAGGTCCTCCTGTCTCCCCTTCAGCACTAGGTCTATAGGCAAGTGTGGCCACGCTGCTTTTCTATGTGTGTATTACGGAAAAAACTCAGGTCCCCATGCCTGCAGGGCAAGCACTCTTACACACTGAGCCCTCTCCAGCCCCAACTACCAAGTTTTGCGAGTTGATCTATCAGTTAAATTTCTCATTAGAACTGTAAATGAAATCTGTAAATGTCTTTACATAGAAAACAAAATATGCAGATAGATTAATAGGAACTACCCCACCTGAGCGAGAGAGAAGAAAAATGGTTGAAAAATGAGAACAGCCCCTCAAGAGCTGGTAGACTATAGATGAGATCTAAGATTCATGTTACCAGAGCACTAGGAAGGTAGAAAGGAGAAAAAGCACTGTGTTGGGTTTTGTCTATAGATGAGATCTAAGATTCATGTTACCAGAGCACTAGGAAGGTAGAAAGGAGAAAAAGCACTGTGTTGGGTTTTGTCTATAGATGAGATCTAAGATTCATGTTACCAGAGCACTAGGAAGGTAGAAAGGAGAAAAAGCACTGTGTTGGGTTTTGTTTTGTTCTGTTTGTTTTTGTTGACTTGATGCCAACTAGTCCTTAGGGAAAAGGGAATCTCAGTTGAGGAGTTGCCTCCATCAGATTGGCCAGTGGACACATCTGTGGGGGCATTTTCTTGATAGCTAATTGATGTAGGAGGGCCCAGTTCACTGTGGGCAGGGCCATTCCTGGGAAGGGGGGTATGGGCTGTATAAGAAAGGCAGCTGAGCAAGCCAGGGGAAGCAAGACAGTGAGCAGCACTCCTGCATGGTCTGTGTTTCAGTTCCTGCCTTCAGATTCCTGCTTGAGCTCCTGCCATGACTTCCCTCTATGATGGACTGCAAGCTGTAAGATAAAATAAACTCTTTCCTTCCCAAGTTGTATTTTGGTCGTGGTGTTTATCACAGCAACAGAAAGCAGACCAGGACATGGACCCTGTCAGAAAAGAGAAAAAGGAAAAGAAGAACCAATGGCTGAAAGGATCTCAAGTTTTGAAGAAAGCATAAACCTAGAAATTAAAATGTTGAGAGCCCAGACAGAATTAAAGAAATGCAAATCTAAGGGTGTCACAACCAAATGTCTGAAAATTGAAAACCAGGGAGAAATCTTGAAAGCAGCCAGTATATAATGAGATATGGCTTCTAGTGGGGCGATGATTCAGATGAGTGTGTCTTTATCTCCTGGAACTTGGAGCCTGGAAGGCACTGGATATTATGAACATGCTGAAAAAGTAAACTAGAACCATCATCTGAGGAGAACAGGGCCAGAAAAAAAATGACCTTGAGGAAGAAAGGTGGACCAAGGCCCCCACACATGAGGAGAGCATGAGGTCATGAGTGCTCAGACCTGCTCCAGATGGACAGCTGAGTGAACTCAAACCAGCTGAAGGGAGGGGACACTGGCGCAACATTCGGACCCTCAGAACAAAGGAAGAGTCGGGGGAAATTGTGTTAGTGTCTTTTCCAGCTGCTGTGATAAAACAACTGACAAAAGCAGGTTAGTGGAGAAAGGGTTTGTTTTAGCTCACAGTTCCAGAGCATAGTCCATCATTGTGGGGAAGTCAGAGGACAGACTGCTAGTCACATCACATCCGCAATCAGGAACAGAGAGAAAGGAATGGACATGCATGCCAGCGTTCAGCCTGCTCCTTCCTTTTTATCAATCCAAGGCACAGCCCATAAAATGGTGCTGCCCACATTTAGGGTGGGTCTTCTCACCATATTAAAGAAAACCATCAAGTGTGGTAACTCAATATATTTAATCCTACCACTCAGAAGGTAGAGGTAGATGGATCTCTGTGAGATCCAGTCTGCCTGGTGTACTTACCACATTCCAGCTGGGGCTAAAGGAGAGTCTGTCAAGAAAAGAAAGAAGATGGAGGAGGAGGAGGAAGAGGAGGAGGGGGAGGGGGAGGAAAAGGGGGAGGAGGAGGAAAAGGAAGAGGAGAAAAAAGAAGAGGAAGAAGGGGAAGGAGGAGGAAGAGGAAGACAGAGAAGGACAAGGAGAGAAGGAAGGAGGGAGGGAGGGGAGGAAAGAAAATGGGAGACCAAAGTAATCTAGAAAATTCCTTATTGAGACTCCATTCCTGGTAATTCTAGATTGTGTCAAGTTGACAATTAAAACTAACCATCATAGAAATGTAAACATTTGGGTAAATATAGTAGATTATTCTGCTCAGGAGTGATTAAAAATATACATGATGGTTAAACCAAAAAACAGTGAGTTGTCCAGTGAGGTCCTGAAGATATATAGATGTAATATTCAAGACCATTTCCAGATGTAAGGACCTGTGGGGTATACAGGTTACATCTCCCACAAATTAGAGAAAAGTTAGGTATGTGAAAGTCACACATACACATACATACACAGAGGTGAGATATAGTGAAAATGAAAGAAATGAATTAAAATGGAATGAGAAATATTTTTGAAAAGGTAACAAAAATGAGAAATAGGGAAAAACAGGGACTAACCATAAAATAATTAAAACAATAGAATAATACTCAAACATATAAAGACTTACACTAACTATAAATTATCTAATCACAATAACTAAAAGATAAAAATTATCAGAGTAATTTCTAAGAGGCACAGCCACCAGCTTCCTGGGGCCAGCTTTTCCTGGGTAAGTTTGGCCACGGGTCCACTGTGCCTTGACTCCCCCAGCTTCATTCACCCTCTCAGGTCCCCTACCTGTTTTTCCTCCTAGTATCAGCAGTGGCCCATTTCTTCTCTTGGCACCCCAGACCTTTGGACTGCCCTCTGGGCCCAGACTCTCCACCACTTCCTAACCCTTTGCACCAGGACCAACGCAGTTCCTAGGTCTAGTCCCTGGGAGCCCTCAGGATCTGTTCCCTCCCCCACCTTGCATTTGCATGTCTGAGTCAGGCCCTGGTCCCTCACTAGCTCAGCCCCCAACTTCCTGAGGACAGCATCTTTCCTAGAGGGATCCAGACCTTAGGAGAAAGCCTGAGAGCATCTGATCCTCATCTGACTTGGGCCTCTGTGGGAACTCCTGAGCAGCAGGATGAAAGCCATCTGGCCACTCCAATATAAAATCAAAAGAGAGAACCTGAAGCTTAGACCAACCAGCTTTTCATGCCCAACAAGGAAACCACAAAGATACATAAAGTTTACAAAAAGAAGCAGACCCAAACTCAACAAAGGAAGGCTTGAGTCTCACACAAGAATCAGAAACTACAAAAGAAATTCATGTCAAAGTCAGAGCAAAAATAATAATAACATGAAAACCCCAAATAATATATGTCCATCAAATACCAACAGTCCTGTAGAGGAGTACAATGAGAACACCCTAGAGATAACACAGGACATGGAACTCAAAAGAACAATTATAAGCATGATAAAAGAATTCAGTGAATTTAAAGAAGACATAAACAAATCAAAGAATGAAAGAAGATAGGGACAAACATCTGAATGAATTCAGAAAAGAGTTGGAAATATTAAAGAATACTCAGGCTGAAATGAAGAAGGAAGTGAAACACTCAGTAAGCCAATTAGAAATGACAGGAGAAAGCCTCACCAATAGGATGAATGAAATGGAAAACAGAATATCAAGACTGGAAGACAGAGTGGATGAATTAGCCCACTGAAGCAAAGATTATGAAAAATTTAAGAAAACACAAGAATGGAATACACAGGAATTGTGTGACACCATAAAAATGCCAAACTTATGCATCATAGGCATACAGGAAGGAGCAGAATCTCAGGATAATGGTATGGATCAGATCTTCAGCATGATTATAGAAGAAAATTTCCCAAAATTAAAGAAAGACATGTTGATACAAATACAAGAAACATATAAAACACCAAATAGACAGGACAAGAAAAGAAACTCTCCACGGCACATCATAGTAAAAACACTAAATGTACAGAACAAAGAGAGAATACTGAAAGCTGCAAAAGAGAAACAACAAGTCACATTTAAAGGAAAACCCATTAGGATTACAGCTGACTTTTCAGTGCAAACTGTGAAAGCCAGAAGAGCCTGGACCAAAGTATTCCCAGTTCTAAATGACCACAGATGCCAACCCAGATTACTATACCCAGCTAAAATGTCTATCATAGTCAAAGGGGAAAGAAAAATCTTCCATGACCTAAATAGGAAGAGCTGAAGAAAGGAACAACTATACCCAAGGGGTTACAGAAAGAAACTTTATGAAGGTATAACTGGAAACACACAGCTACACCAAGAATGTGAACAGAAATCAAAATGACCAGAATCAATACACATTTTTCATTAATAACTTTAAATATCAATGGACTGAACTCCCCAGACAAACGACACAGACTAGATGAATGGACTAAGAAACAAAACCTATGTTTTTGTTATCTGCAAGAAACTCATCTCATTTTCAAGGACAGGCACTACCGTCCTTGAAAGGTGAAAGGATGGAAAAAAATATTGCAAGCAAATGGTACTAAGAAAAAAGCAGGAGTTACAATTTTAATATCTGACAAAATAGACTTAAAATTAAACTAATCAGAAGAGATAAAGAGGGCCACTTCATTTGGATCAAAGGGACAATTGACCAAGAAGATATTACAATCATGAACATATATTCACCAAACTCTGGTGCACCCAACTTCATAAAAACAGCCCTACAGGACTTGAAGACCCAGATTAATCCTAACTCATTAATAGTAGGGAACTTCAATACCCCATTGTCTCCATTAGATAGGTCAACAGGACAGAGAATCAACAGAGAGACATCTGAATTAAACAATACCATATATCAAATGGACCTAACAGACATCTACCAAATATTCCACTCAAGCACCGAA
>NW_008357929.1:3308998-3311887 GCF_000622305.1 Nannospalax galili
TCTTCAAAATTGATCACATACTGGGGCACAAAACAAGCCTCAACAAATACAAAAAGGTTGAAATAATTCCATGCATTCTATCAGATTACAATGCAATAAAGCTTATAATCAACACTGGAAGAAGCCCTAATCACCACATGAACACATTGATATTAAACAACACACTCCTGAATGATCAATGGGTCAAAAGAGAAATTAAGAAAGAAGTAAAAGTATTCCTGGAACTAAATGAAAAGGACAATACAACACGACAAAACCTCTGGGACACGTTGAAAGCAGTTCTTAGAGGAAAGGTTATAGCTCTAAGTGCCTACATTAAAAAAATCAGAAAGAATGCAAATAAATGACTTAACATTGCAACTCAAGACACTTGAAAAGCAACAACAAATGAAACCCAAACCCAGCAGACAGGAAGAAACAACAAAAATCAGAGCAGAAATTAATGAAATAGAAACAAAGAAAACAATACAAAGAATCAATGAATCCAAGAACTGGTTCTTTGGAAATATAAACAAGATCAACAGACCACTACCCCAGTTAACCAAAAGGAAGAAAAAGCACCTCCAAATCAACAAAATCAGAGATGAAAGGGGAAACATCACAACAGACACCAAAAAGATCCAGAACATTATAAGGGAATATTTTAAAAACCTATATGCTACTAAATTTGAAAACCTTAAAGAAATGGACGGATATCTAAAAGTATGGGAACCACCAAGAAGAGATCAACAGCTGAAACCGACACATAACTATAAGGAAATTGAAACAGTAATAAAAAACCTCCCGTCTAAAAAAAGCCCAGGACCAGATGGATTGACAGCAGAATCCTACAAGACATTTAAAGAAGATCTCCAACCAATACTACTTAAATTATTCAAAATGATAGAAACAGAGGGAGAACTCCCAAATTCCTTCTATGAAGCCAGTATCACTCTAATACCCAAACTGGGCAAAGACACAACCAAAAAAGAAAACTGTAGACCCATATCCTTAATGAACATAGATGCAAAAATTCTCAACAAAATACTTGCAAACTGCATACAGACACACATGAAAAAGATCATCAACTATGATCAAGTCAGCTTTATTCCAGAGATGCTGGGATGTTTCAATATATGTAAGTCAATAAACACCATAAATCATATAAATGGACTCAAAGACAAGAACCGTGTTGTCATCTCATTAGATGCAGAGAAGGCCTTTGACAAAATTCAGCATGCATTTATGTTCAAAGTCCTACAAGGAATTGGACTGGTGGGAACATACCTTAATATAATTAAAGCCATATACAACAAACCCACAGTCAACATCATTCTAAACGGAGAAAACCTGGAAGCATTCCCATTGAAATCAGGAACCAGACAAGGCTGTCCACTATCTCCACTCCTCTTTAACACAGTGCTTGAAAACTTTGCAAGAGCAATAAGACAAAAGAAGGAAATTAAAGGAGTAATAGTTGCAGATGATATTATATCTAAGACATACCAAAAATTCCACAAGAAAACTCCTAAAAATAATTAACACTTTCAGTAAAGTGGTAGGTTACAAAATTAATCTACAAAAGTCTGTAGCCTTTCTATATACCATTAACAAACAATCAGAGAAAGAGTACATGGAAAACTTTCCTTTCATAATAGCCTCAAAAAAAAAATCTTGGAATAAACCTGACCAAAGACATTAAAAACCTCTACAATAAAAATTTGAATCTTTAAAGAAAGAGATTGAGGAAGACATCAGAAGATGGAAGGACCTCCCACACTCATGGATTAGAAGAATTAATACTGTGAAAATGACCATCCTACCAAAAGCCATATATAGATTCAATGCAATGCCAATCAAAACCCCCATGACATTCTTCACAGAATTGGGAAAAAAAAATCCCAAGATTCATATGGAAGCACAAAAGACCTCAGATAGCCAAGCAACCATGAGCACTAAGAGCAATGCTGGGGGGATTATTATACCTAATTTTAAACTGTGTTACAGAGCATAGTCATAAAAACAACATAGGTCAATGGAACAAAATTGAAGACCCAAATATGAGTACATGCAATTTCAGCCACCTGACATTTGACAAAGGGGCCATAAACATTCACTGGAGGAAAGACAGCATGTGCAGCAAATGGAGCTGGCAAAACTGGATCTCCACCTGTAGAAGAATGAAACTAAACCCTTATCTTTCACCTTGCATAAAAGTCAACTACAAATGGATCAAAGGCCTCAATGTGAAGCCTGAAACTCTGTAACTTTTAGAAGAAAACATTGGCAATAACCTACAAAATATAGGTGTAGGAAAAGATTTTCTAAACTGGACTAAACCTGACGTCAATTGCTCAGGAAACAAGGGTAAGAATCAACAAATGGTACCTCATTAAGCTCAAAAGCTTCTGTACATCAAAGGAGGCAACCAGGGAAGCGAGCAGAAAACCCACAGAATGGGAGAAAATCTTCACCAGGACACATCTGACAGAGGTTTAACATCCAGAATATATCACGAACTCAAGAAATAGAGAATCAAGACAGTAAGTAACCCAATAAAAAGATGGGCTAAGGAACTGAACAGAGAGTTCTCAAAAGAAGGAATAAAGATGGCTAAGAAGCATCTTAAAAGGTGTTCAACATCACTAGTAATTAGGCAAATGCAAATTCAAACCACTTTAAGATTTCATCTTACCCCAGTCAGACTGGCTAAGATCAAGAGAACAAATGATGCCAAATGTTGGAGAGGATGTGGGGAAAGAGGAATGCTCATCCACTGCTCGTGGGATTGCAAACTTGTTCAACCCCTATGGAAAGCAGTGTGGAGAACTCTAATGAACCTGAAACCAGTGTCCAGTCTACAAAGAGGAGGCTCAACACAGAGGAAACATTTCCTTCATGCTTCCAAGC
>NW_008357929.1:3311944-3353186 GCF_000622305.1 Nannospalax galili
AGTGTCCCTCAATTGATGAGTGGATAATGAAAATGTCGTTCATTTATACGATGGCGTTTTACTCAGCAGTAAAGAAAGATGGAATCATGAAAGTTGCACGTAAATGAATGGAACTAGAAACTGTTACACTAAATGAAGTAATAGACTCAGAGAAACAAATGATGTATGTTCTCACTCATGTGGATCCTAGCACCAATTTTTTTTTTTTGGTCTTTTTGAGACAGGTTCTCCCTGTATCCCCAGCTGTCCTGGAACTTACTATGTAGGCCAGACTGGCCTTGAACTCACAGAGATCCACCTGCCTCTGCCTCCCAAGTGCCTGGCTAGCACTGAATTTTTAAGTGAGTATGTATCCAGACATAACTACAGAAAACAGGATAATGAAAAGGAACCAGGGAGGCAAAGGAAAAGAAAGAACCTGAAAGAGAAGAACAGTAGGAAACAGGTGTTAAAAGGGAGATATGGATAAAATGGGGTTACTTTAATGGGAGGGGGAGGGAGGGTTGTACAATGAAACTCAGAGATAAAGGGAAAGAAGGAGCTCAAGAGATGAGAGACCATAGGAGAAGGGTATTATTAAGGGAGAAATGGGAAAAATGGGGAAACCATGGTGGAAGGATTAGACAATGAACCCAGAGGGAACCATATTAGTCCAACAATCTGTCAACAAATTATACATACAAGTAGCTCAAGAAATATTGGAGAATATTTGGTTTTTGCCCAAGCTTTAGTTATGTGGTAAAGGTAATTAAAAGTACCAGACTGGTGGAACTAACTTTCTTGGATGTTTAACAGCCATACTTTGAGGCCTGTACTAATCTGGTCAGAGGGACTTAAAGGACAGTTTTTGCTCCTTGCCCTCCAAGGTCAACTAAGTTCCAGGGGACTATGGAGCGTCTCTCAAAATATTCTGTAACTATGGTGAGTCACCTGTCCTCTTGATCAAGGAGGCTGTGGATACCCCACAAGATGGACTTGAACCAGTGTCCAGTCTACAAAGAGGAGGGTCAGCACAGAAGAAACATTTCCTCCATGCTTCCAATGAAGCCACCGGTGGTTGAGCAGAACCTTTGATTTATCTTCACACAGATGGAACTGGTAAAAGAAAGGAGCCAGGGGCTCCTCCCAAGAGCATGTGACCCCTGAGGAACAGATCCTCAAACAACCTTAAGAGTAAAATAAATTGGTTTATCTGGGCCAACTCTATGGTCTTAAACACCCAAAAGGAAAGTATAACCAAAGATTAAAGTGATCAGTATACTTCTTTAAGAGTCCATGTGTATAGCTAAAGGCTACATATCAAGAAACAATGCCAGATATGAGATACCTTCCTCTAAATTATTGGCCAGGGTGGCCCAAGAGACTCCCAGACAATAATCCAGCATAGAACTGGGAAAATGAACAGCAGACCCCAATCTTATCTAAAGGAATGTTTGCAACCTATTGTTGCTAGATGAGGAAGAATTGATATTCCTAAGACAAGGAACTCTAGACAGGCTGACTAGATTGAGGAGATGGACTAGCACTGGGTAGTGGCTCGGGGCACTGATAACCAGTGGACCAAAACAGGGATGACAGAGTATATGGGCTCCAGTTGGGGTGGGGAGGGGTATGGGAGGGTGCTCTTAACTGCTGAGTTATCTCTCCAGTCCCATCAGAGTATATTTTTAAATGATATGCTATTTACAAGAAACTTTCCAACAATATGATATAAGTAGGTTAACCCTAAGTGACTGAAGGACAATCATAAATTCTAGACAGGCCTGAATTACACAGTAAGATTCTTGTCCAAGAAACTAATAAACAAATCTGGAGTGATTACCAGGAATAAATAGAGATGCAGGAATAGGAATATTCCTATTTTATATGTTGATGAAAGAGTCAGTTTACCAGCATAAAACATAGAAATTATTATTGTGTCTGTCCCTAAGAGGGCCTTGGAAAGCATGATATAAAACCTCATAGCCATGTAAGGAGAAATTTTTAAAATAACACAATCATATTTAAATTTGAATGCTCCCCAGTAATGCACAGAAAGTCAGTAAGGATGCTAGACCTGAACAATACCACCAGCCAACTGGGTCTAACTGCCATTTGCAGCTGCTTCTACAAGGTCAGTGTATAAACATCTTTTTAAAGAGTCTATTGAAATAGTCAGCAGCATAGATCATGCAACACATTTCAAAAAAGAATTCAAATTATAGAAAAAAAATCAGAGAAAATAGAAATGAGTTAAAAATCAAGAAGACAGATACAAAGAAAAATCCTCAAATACTGAGAAATTAAACAGCACCCTTGTATATAATCTACAAATCTAAGAAGAAGTTCTTAAGAAGGGTTTGAAAATAATACCAACAAAAACAGAGTAAGCCAAATGTGTGAGAGTCGGTTGAAGAGTGCTTAGAGGGAATATATAACCCAAAATGTTTATATTCAAAATAAGAGCTTTCACCTTAAAGATAAAATGAACTCAAAGAAAAAAGAAAGACAATGATAAGTACAGTGGCAGAAATAAAGTTGAAAATAGAGTGATTACAGAGAGCTAAGAAAGCAAAAGTGGATTCTTTTAAATGACCAATAATATTGACACAATTTTAGCAAGATTGATGAAGAAAGTAGGAGGGAACGCAATGTCAATATCAAGAATTAAATAAAGCATAACATGAATAAGCCGACCAACATTAAAAGTATGATGTAGAAGTGGGGCATGGTAGAATATACCTATAATCCCACCTATGTTACTTAGTCTCAAAATAAAATTTAAATAGGGAACACAATGTCAATATCAAGAATTAAATAAAGCATAACATGAATAGCCCCACCAACATTAAAAGTATGATGTAGAAGTGGGGCATGGTGGAATATACCTATAATCCCACCAGCCTGTATTATTTAGTCTCAAAATAAAATTTAAATTGGGATTAGGGATGCAGCCCAATGGTAAAGCAGGTTCCCTACCATGTACAAGGCTCTGGTTCAATCCTTAGTATTAATAATAATAATAGTATAATGGACCAAGTCTTTAGAAACTACAAATTAACCAGAACTCATTCAAAATGTAATAGACAACTTGAATAAGCCCACACCTTTTTTTTTTTTTAGGATTTTAGTTTTATTCACAGAAGCTTAGAAATTATAGCCTACACTAATATGTTCAGTTTGATAAAGTCTTGATACCTAATTACTTCTTTTTAAAAAATAAATAAAATACTTTTTATTAAATTTTTTGTGTATTTCATGCAGAATAGCTCAAAAACTCTTAATCATCTTTATGTCTTTGTCCTCACTGGCACCCTCCCACAGCCTGTTCTCCCCCAACTGGAGTCCATATACTTGGTCATCCCTGTCAAGGCCCACTGGGTTGTCAGTGTCCCTAGCTGTTTCCCAGTGCTACTCCATCTACAAAGTCTAATCAGCCTCTCTGGAGTCCTTGTTTTAGGAAAATCGGTTCTTCTTCATCCAGCAGCAATCAGTTGCCAACATTCCTTCATATAAGATTGAGGTTTATTGTTCATTTCCCAGTTCTATGCTGAGTTATTGTCTGTCTGAGTTTGCATGGGACCTGTGTATGCTGACACCATTGTCATAGAATCATATGGGCAGGTTCCCAGGAACTTGTAGGACTCCGTTTCCAAATGGTCATGCGCCTCTTCCCTGGCTTTTACAACATTTCCACCCCCTCTTCCGTGATGGTCTCTGAACCTTGAGTGGGAGAAGTTTAATAAAGGGATCCTGTCCATGGACCAGCATTCAGCAGACTCTACACTTTGGCTATTTGTGACCTTTGTGTTCCTGGCCCTCTGCTGCATGAGGAAGCTTCATTATTGAGGCCTGAGAGATTCATTAGTGTCCTCTTCTTTATCCCTGGTCTGTATTCCATGAGCCTTAGGTGTAGGGCTGCATTGTATATGTGTCACTTAGGCCTGAAACCCACAACTTTTAAGAAGACTCAGCTAGTAGTTAAAAGTTGCTGTAAAAAAAAATTCTCCATGCTCAAATGTTTTTACTGGAAAATTCTATCAATCATTTTTCAAAGAAGCATCAATTCTGTAATATCTCTTTGATAAAGAAGAAGAAACATCCCATTTCTACTTATGAAGTCATCATTAGTTTGTTTCTTAGACCAGACAGATATGGACTAGATAGGAAGAAGGAAGGAAAGAAGGGAGGGAGGGAAGACGGGGAAGAAGGGAAAGAGGAAGGGAAAAAATGTAGGCTGAAATCATTCAAAGGCACAGATAAAAGTACTAATTTTTTAAAAAGGCAAGTTGTAGCCAATATTATATAATGTTTGATAACTATCCAGAGTCTAGGATTAGTTCAGTATTCCCAAATAAACCAGTGCAGCTCACTAAAACAGCAATCTCAAGATGAAAAACCACGTGATGGAATCAACTGATGCAGAAAAATCATTTGATAAAATTCAATATCTGCCTATGACATAACTCTCAACAAAGTAGGGACAGAAGACCAGATCCTCAATAGGACAGAGGTCTAAAAAAACCTTTACAAGGAACATAGGAATGCATGAGGAAACACCCAGTGATGCCTTCCCCCCGCAGAGCAAGGCAAGCACAGGCCTCTCTTTCATATTACATCATAGTCTAGGTCATAGCCAGTGCAAAATAAAGTAACAAAGGGACACATGCCTGCTCTTCATCTCTAAGGCATGGAGGTAAGGTGGCGGCGAACAGGACTGACCAGTGAAAGAGACGACTCTAAATGAGGGAAAGTGAGGCTGTTTAGGCCTGTGCGGGTGCTCTGAATGTTTTTCTCTTGTGGAAGGAAAACCTCATAGGGAATTCCACAAATCAGAGACTATTGATAAAGTGACAGTAAGGAGGGAAAATCCTTTTTCTGATACTTTTATAGATATAATGCAATAAATTTCCATGTCAGAAAGGAAAACATAAAGAGCGAAAGCATTAAAAAATTGCATAAGCAAAAGAAGTGATAAAATTATCTTAGTTTTAGTTAGTATAAAGAAAGGAAAGAGTTAAGATCTCTTGGTTAGGATTGGTGGGCAAGGTGCTCACTTGTAACTTATATTTTTATGCTTTGCCTAAATCTTTTGAAGCACAGTGCCATGGTAACAGCAGTGTTCTGTTTTGCTGTTTAAATAAACTTAAAAGTTCTATTTTTGATAGAAAAACAATAATTGAGCGCAAACCATGCTTATCTGTGTTTATCATTTAATATGCTCAGAAGATGTTCAGCTTTGGCACCAAAGCTGTTGAATCTGCTGGTTAAGATCTTGTTCTTTTTTTGGATGGAATTCTGGCCTGTGATGATTGTGTGACCTTGGAAAAGTTACTTGACCTCTCTGTGTTTCTGTTTCCAAAGCAGCAAAGTGCAGAAAATACTAATCAGTCCTACTGCACAGGTCTTCAGAGGAGTGAAGGGGGAGCTGCGCTTAGGGCTCTAGAATAGGGTCTGGTATAGGAAGGGGAAACATTATTGGTCATTAACTCTTACCATTGCCTTCCATCTCCCGAGACACCATCCGAATCAAAGACACAGCCCCTAGGGGCTGGGTAACAGAACCAAAATTTCTACCTTGAAAATCCTTAGTTGGGACAGTGAGATGGTATATTTGCCTGCCATGAAAGCATGGTGATTTGAGTTTGATTTTGGGGGTCCCACATAAAGGCAGAAGGAGAAAACAGACTCTACAAAATTGACTTCTGACTTCTCACACGTGCTATGGCACACACACCCGTGCACAGACATCTCGCACAACACACAATAAGTAAATAAATAAAAAGAAAAGCAGTCAGTAAGTATGGCATGGGTCATATTTCTTTCTCATAAGTGTCTGAGAACTCAACAGAAGAAGTAAATATATTTAGAAAATACAGATTTTCAGGGAAATACAGGCTGCTTAAGGGACTATATAACCTCCAAATCCATATACTTGACATCCTATGGTAGGATGCTGATCCCAGGACACTAACAGCCAAATATACTTGGAATGAAAATTTGATTGCAAAGAGTCTGAGAACCATTAAAACATTCAAATGCAAAGAGATTGTCAAATTGATGCCCTCAGATGCCTAAGCAGAAGGGATCATTGTAGTTAGAATAGTTTGAAGGGGGCAGAGCCCCTATGTGAAAGTATTGAATGGTGAGATTTTTACTGTCCCTTTAAGGTAATTACTATGCAAATCTTTGTTTCTTTGGGGTACCTTAGTCAAAATGTGGATTCATAGATTCTTTCTTATTCATCTTTGGGGGAAAGTGGGAATAAACATGGGTTAGATTTAGTAAGACCCATCCATGTCCTTGTTCTAAGTTGAGATCTCTTCTCATTTAAGATTAACATTGAAATAATGGCCTGGATCTTCATGCAAGGAGTAGATTTGGGGTGGGTAGAAACTACTGGCTTTGCAACAGTGAAAATGGCTTCAGGACAGACCATAGTCAAATTAACCAGATTTGCTTATTACCATGGAGTCGAGAATATTGTGAACACCTCTCTATTGACATTATCTACTGCAGAATTCCCAGTGACAGTGTTGATGATGAAGATAGTGTAACAGGAATAGCTGTTCCTTACTGAGTTGTTGGTATTACTGTAGGATTGTTTCCCAAATTTCCCCGAAATTAAGCAGTTCTCTGCTGCTTAGTGAATAACAGACTTCCTAGCTGTAGCTCATTAATCACAATTCCCAGCAGATGTGTTTGGTGGAGCTTTATACCCACTAGTCACATATGATGGTGTGATTTCTACAACTATGATGCAAAGAGTCTTACAAATTCTATCATATGAAAGGGAAGAGGCCCTAGATATTAAAATAAATCTTTTGCTCATGCTGAAATCTTGGAATAGCACTATCCTGGGGATACATTTACTGAGATCTGAAGTTAAATTCTGATAGTCTAATAGAAGGCCCAACTTGCTTGGCTGGCTTCCAAGAAGGCTAAAAGGATCTCTCAGTTGCTTAGGGTTTCTGCATGGACCCAAGACCATCACCGCTTGCCCTGTCCTTCCTGGTCCCGAAGGATTCATGCTTGTGGCCTTCCTTATCTTCCAATCATCTCAGGGTACCCTCTCTACCAGGTTCTCCTCTCTGCCTTTCTTCTCTCTGCCTTGAGTCCTTAGATCAAGATTTCAAAAGAAGTAACAGTACAGGAGCTTTCTAAGGAGAGCAGAGGAGACTCATAAGTAAGGCAGACTGCATTAAGCGCCCCTGAAGAGGTGCAAGACACAAAGGGCTGAGAAATACCCCCAAAAGAGATCTGTCAGCCTTGCTTTGGAGTATGAAGAACCAGAGCTCCACCTCTGGGGTACTGGTAGGTTTTCTACTGACACAGCTGAGGTGACATCACCTAAAAATATTTTGTTCCTTTTCTCTACTGTGCAAATTGAGTCTCTATAACTTACACCAAGTAGGGAAAAATGGAACTGAGCCCCAGTGATGGCTTCATGGTCTAAGTCATCTGTTTCAAAATAAAACAGAATTATAACCAGCTGGTAGTGATTTTCAAACCCGACCCCTACAGAAAGGGAGTGAAAATTCAGCAGTGTCCATTTCTTGTCCAGGGCACCAGGCTGTTTCCCTCTCAGGGTAACATGGATGTTATGAGACTTTCTGCTTTCATTGTTAATTTTGTTAGTAACCACAAGCCACACTGTTCCGGTATTTTGAAGGCAGCTTTGTAAATTGAAAATAGAAGAGAGTACAGAACATGCAGCATTTTCCAGTTCATTGTTCCACGTCCCTAAAAAAACACTTCACAAAGGAAAATTCTACATTCCTTAAGGTAGCAGCAATGCTGATGCTTATAACGAAGGATAAAGCTTGAGCTCCTGGAGCCCCTTGTCTGCCTTGTTCATCGCCATTACCACATGGGAAGGGAACAGCTTTTATCACCTTCTATTAAGATATGATGCTCACTTGTTATAGACCGAGTTGTGTCCCTCAGAAAGGTGCCCCAATGTTCTAATCCAGCACCTGTAAATGTGACCGTATGTGGAAGTAGAATCTTTGGAGATTTAATCAGGTTAAGATAAAGTTGTTAAAATGGACCCTTACTCAGTAAGAAGATGGCCGCCATATGGGGATACCTGTGAAGACGGGCACTGAGATTGGAGGGGCATGTCTCCAAGCCAATGAACACCAAAGACAACTGCCCATCACCAGATGCTCAAGAGGTATGCTCAGACTAGCCCTCAGAAGGAATCAGCACTGCCAACCATGACTCTAGACTCTGGTTTTCAGGCTGTATGCAAATAAATGACTGATTGTTTTAAGTCACCTGGTTTGTGGGACTCCATTATTGCAGTACTAGGAAATGAACCCACTATCTTCATGAAAACTGTCCACAAAAGAACTCCTTGTAATATCATGCAAAAGATTCAACACAAACACTTAACCTGATAACTGTTATAAATACGAAAAATATTGTCACATGAAAGATGGTAAATGTTATAGAGGGGGAGCTAGGCGTCTTTGATGGAGAAAGTAAAATATTTACCTCAGAAGATGTGGATTCCTCTTCAGAAGGGGCCAAAGAGATCCAGTAATGGGCATACGGTGGCCAGCAGACCAAAACCAGCCAATGGACTGACTGTCGGTGTGCAGCCCCTGAGCTGAGAATAGTTCTTATTGAGTATGAGCCTATGTCTCTTTCCTGTCTGTCCAGAGGAGGCCTCTAGAGCATTGAAAAGTGAAGGAGCACCAGATGGAAAGATTCCAGGGTCCTCAAAGACTGTGTAGAGTAGACCACTTCAACTCCTCACTCACATATTACCATTGTATGAGAAATAAACCTGAATTGTGTTCAGTGGTTTGAGGTATTCAATGTACTCAGATGAGAAGTGTGTAACAGGTACCCTGCTGCTATTACAACCTATCCTAATAGATATTTTTCTTTTCTAAACCTAGTATTCAGTCTATTTCTAGTTAAACCAGAAGAATATGTAGCGGAGACCTCATGTGGCCCATATAGCCCAACATATTCACCACCCAGCTCTGTACAAAGCAAGTGTGACAACTCTTGCTCAAACTTAGTGACTCTGATGGATTTTGTGCTGCTGGGCCCATCAGGTTCAGGGCCTCTTGCAGACTAAGTGCACTCTATCTCTGATCTACACCCCAGCCCCAGTCCACTGATTTATGGCATCACCACCAGCATCATCGAGTGTGGAACATTCGATTTTGTAAAAAGAAAAAACAATACATACATCAGAAAGAAAAACAAAATGACTCTTCATGGAGAAGAACCCACAGTCTTGAAGTCCTCCACTTGGTTCAGTGGCTCCTGACTTGATAAAGTGCCAGGGTTCCACTGAATAATCATTATGGTAACACTGGCAACCATTCAGCACTCAGTGTTTCACACCAGTGGTGACTACGACGAGTGCACACAGGATTGAATTTAATTTTCAAAATAATCATATGAGGAATATGCTATTATTACCTCCATCTGTATACACAAGGAAACTAGAGCTTAAGAAGATTCAACGAGCTGAGCTATATCTGGAAAAGTGCCAAGACAGTTCACAGTGGTGTGTCTCTGGCTCCCACACCCATAATGTGACTTTCCCTATGTAAAACTGTTCCTGTATAGTCCCACTTCCTCATCTAGCTCCAGAGAGGTGATGAGATGTGTCCAGGGCCTTGAGCTAGCTGGTCTCTGACTAGAGTCCTAGACTCCTGCCTTCAGATGTCATGGTCTTTCCATTGCCTCATTGAACTCCTTCATCCCAGCTGATTGTAGATTGAGAAAGTTGGCCAGACTGGCTCTGCACAGAAGGGGTGACAGGCATAGTACTGGAATCCTCACATTCCCATTCTCATGTTTGTCTACCTGCAGAATAAGATTCATGTAGCATGGGGCTTAGTGGGTTCCCCTCCTTCCCTCTGTGTCCACCTACTGTCCCTGCTCAGAGAGGTGTTTCTTCCCCCAGCAGATGTCCAGAGTAGCTTCCCATCTCAAAGAAGGCTTGATTCAGGCTGTCTGCTCAGATCACTGCCAGCAACAGCCAACCCGACTTGTTCCTCCTCTTGTCACAGGTGTTTCTTAACTTTGCTTCTTACTGTTCCATCCATCTTTGTCCTTTGTATGAACCGGAAGCATGACTCTGTCTTCCAGTTCTGACTGTAGCGCCTCCAGGGCCTGCCTCTCCATGCTATCACCTCAGACCTGCCTTTACTGAGGTTGGCTGAGTCCCTCTTAAACCTGCACCCTGGATACTTTGATTTGGATTTTATCAGACTCTAACATTTTGAGGAAATTCAGTGTTCACACTTGAGGCCAGTGGCTCCTTCTTATCCTGTGAAATGCTGGATGTGAGAAGTTCACCTCTTTCTCTGTTGGTGATACTCTGTGTCATCAACACAATCATGGTCACTGGTGACTTTAAGCTGATGGTTTTAAGGGACAGGAGTATATAGTAGCTGTGACAATAGCTACATATTTAATTCATCAAGGACTTTATACACATATGACCTTATGATAGACATGATTATAATCCCATTTTACAGATGGGGAATGGGTAAGTAACTTGCTGATGGACACAGAGCCAGGAAATGTGGAGCTTGACTTTGTACAATAACAGCCACCCTTAGGCTTCCACCCAGGATTTCTTCATAGTGCTCCCAGCATGCCGTGAGAAGTCTTGCAAGCTAGAAGTCCATATGTTTTCTCTGGTATTTCCTATGTTTTTCACCATTAGATGGCTAGGTCTCTGTTAAGCTTCAAGGAAGGGAAAATTCAGCAAAATGAAGATAACAGAGGAGTCATATTTTTAGCTTTTGAGTCCCAAATCCCAGGTTCTGGTCATAAACCAAAGATGGGAGAGATAAGATTAAAAGCTTGAAGCTTTTTTCTCCAGTCCAGACAAGACTCTTCAAATCCAAGAAGAGGTGCCAGGAGAGCCAGGAAAACTGACCTGATGGTAGAATCCTCGGGAAGGAGGCCTGAGCCCTTACCACCTGCTCCATAGCCTAGCCGCTCTAGGAGGGACAGCGATTAGTCCATGAAATAGGATGGGAGGTCAGACTGTCCTATATCCTCTTGGGGGTTTAGACAGGGACATCCTGATTTGACTGAGATTCTATCTCCATGACTAAACCAAATTGGAACTCAAGGCAGAAATTAAGAAGAGGTACAGAAAAATAAGAAAGGTCGCATTTCTTAAACAGCCAAATGTGGGGCTCAGTACCCACACAGCCTCTACTTCTAGTCTGGTCCATAACACCGTGGAGTTAGGTTTTATTAACCCTGTGCTATGGCATTTGATTACAGAGAAAAAAAAACTGCTTTCCCAGAGAATACAGCTAGTAAAGTAGAAGCCAAAATGCCTCACAGACAAGTGGAAAATAAATAGTGAGGGAGAAAGAAGAGGAAGATTAAGAAACGTCATCTCCCATAGGACCCGTCTCCAAAGCACAGCCCTCCCCATAAAGAACAAATTTCTGTGTTCTCCAATGAAAGCAAGCATTTTGTCAGCATAGTCTTACTTCTTGTTTGATGGAATAACCACTTCCTTGATCCCCTTTCTCCAAGCTCTAACTTCAGATCAGACATTAGGAAACTGTAGCCTGCCTCCACCAAGGAGCTCTTTGGCTGTATGGGTGCTGCATGTGAATCAGAATGCTATCATGGAAATTATGCTTTGTGACAAGTATGTTATGAATGACTGCTCATAAAACCATGCCAGCATGTATGCTATTGGAGCATTCAACTAGAACCTGCTGTGAATTTGCTTGTGATAAATCATGGGAAAGCTAAAGCAACTATCTTTAGTCCCTGCACCGTCTTACTGGTTCGCGTCATTCACAGCTCTAAAAATACAATTTATATCATCGGATTCCTGAAATTCTTTCAGTGCTTACATTCTGATTTAAGTGGTGTTAAAGCCAGGGTGATTAGGCTGAGAAGCCCAAGGCTACCGACCAACATCCCCTTGGGTATTAGCTATCAGATGGAGTAACACTGTTTACCGTCCTCCCAGCACCACTGCGGTTAGAACGTGGCTGTGGGGCTGGGAAAAGGCTTGGAATTCTCAGCCTGAAACAGCATCTTTTAACAACAGCCTGTAGGACACTGTGCGTGGGACTGGTCTAGAGTAGGGTAATCGTATAATGTAATGTTTCAGATTAGAAACATTCTGGGAAATGATGCGGGAGCCACTCAGACTTATACTAGGACTGCTCAGTCTAAACAGATAAGATTCTCAGCATGGACTCGTAGTGAGCAGCAGGTGGAATCTCCTTCAGGTATAAGGCTCATGTCCTGACTCCCTCCTCTGAGAGCCACTTGAAGGAAAAAGTGGATCCTTTGACTGCCCTTTACTTTCTCCTGAGGTCCCACAGTCTCCTTTGTGTTACTGGGGACACTTGAGTTGGTGCTGCTTCTAGAAGTTGCTTTGTGTCTCTTTGGGTTGGGTTAGGTTGTAGAATGTTCTTTTGTAAGTGAAGAGTTAGGAGAGCTGAGACATGAAGCTACAGTGAGAGAATACCGGTGAGAAACACCCCTCTCTGGAAAAGGGAACCAACATACTGTGAGTTACTTGGTGTGGATGGCAACCGCTACGGGCTCACTTTCTTCCACTAGGGAAACGAGGCACTGGGCTATGTGGTTCTCCTCCCCAGACAGTGGATAGAATGACCTGGAGAACCTTCTAACATCTCTGCCCACTCTAAGAAACGTTATTCAGTTAGTGGCGGGTGGGGGGGGCTCCCCGGGGGGCTCCCCAGATGATGATACATGGAGGCTTGGCTGAGTTGTTAGATGGGAAGCACCTCTGGGGTCTACACTAGCAGCCTCTGTGATAGTCTGAGCTCTGAGGAAAATGGAAATGAACCATGCATGAGAACCCATTACCACGGGCATTGGCCTGTCACAGTGGAATTGTTCTGACACAATATTTCCCAGGAGGTTCTGAGCTTATTTTCTACCTGAGAGCAAATCAGTGCTGAAATGCATTCTCTCTTAGGACCATAGAATCTATGGCCTTGGGTAAGGAGAGAGGTTTAGTATTCTCCAGCATGTGTTTGCATAATGGATGGTCTCAACATTGTGATATAATTAAAGTTGTGCACATACATGCTTGTACACACACACACACACACACACACCAGTTTGATGTGTGTGTCCAGTTTGATGCCTTATATTGATGATGTTTAAAATGGGGTTTGGTCTTTTTTGATCAAACTTTTTTTTTTTTTTAATTTTTGCCCATTGCATGTAGGGCTTCAGGATCCTGCATGTGACATGAGTGACTTGAGGAACAATTTTGCATGTAAAAATACTATTGATGAGAAAAATCCTCACCAGCTGTGCTCCAGGGGTTTCTGGGTTTGATTACCAGCTTTTCGATGCTTGATGATTTGACTGGTATTTAATGCTTTCTCATTTTTCCTGATAGGGACGGCTAAGCACGTTATGTTCTCTCTTCCAGTTGGCAAAGCAACAAAGGCCAGCCATAAAAACCTCCGCTTGTGTAATAAACTGTTGTACAATCTACTGCTTATGAACAAGGTCCCTGAAAATGTGCAACCTTTCTGCACGTTAAACACAAAACAGATGGAGGTTTGAAAATAACTTTCTTCTTCAGGGGAGGGGAACGTCAAAGAAGGGAAAGGAAAACTCAGAGTCCTAACCAGAGGCTGAACTCTGTCCCAGGCTGCTAGGGACAGCCACAAACCTCCGAGGAAGCTACTAGGCAGTGGGGGCAGTTGGGCTTCGAGGACGTGGGAAATGCACACTCCTGGAAAGTCATGCCAGCTGATCTGCCAGGCTAGCCAGGTAAACTAGGAGAGTCAGTCAGTCATCCCTTGAGTTTGTTTTTATAAACTTCTTGCACAAAGTGAAGACATCTTGGTGTTCTGCTGTCCAAACCCTCCAGAGAATGGAGTTGCTAGAAATATAAATATTTTTGTTTGGGTGTTACTATTGTTTTCCATTTGTTTTTGTTTATTTGTTGGCTTTGCATATGTAAAAATGGCAAATATATTTAACTCCTGGCATAGAAGAAATGATGGATCCAAGAATTTAATGGTGTATGTGTACACACACGTATGTATTCACCAATGTCTATTTTTAAATATTTTGCTATGTGGAAATTTTGATGTATTTCTATAAGGATACACATGCGTCCTATAGCTCTTTTTAAATTTTGGGGACAGGGTGTCACTACATAGCCCTAGATGGCCTGGAACTTGATATATAGATGAGACTGGCCTTGATCTTACAGAGATCCATCTGCCTCTGCCTCCCAAGTGCTAAGATTAAAGACTTATGCCATTATGCCCAGCTTATTTTATTTGTAGAAGTGACTGAAACTTTGTCATTAAGTGAAACTGAAACTCTCTCTTTTGTACTCAGTCTGTCCTCTGAAAATGGCAAATGTGCTCATACTGTGGGGTCTGAATGGCAAGAATTGTTTTTTGTTTGTTTTTTTAAATTATTATTTTTATTTATATGTATCTGTGTATCCATGTGAGTGTATTCTGTGTATATGTGGCTCCCCTCAGATCCCAGAAGAGGGTGTCAGATCTCCTGGAGCTGGAGTTACAGGTGGTTGTAAGGACCACCTCGTGTGAGCAACTAAAACCCGGTCCTCTGCAAGAGCAGCAAGTGCTCTTAACTGCTGAGCCATCTCTCCAGCCCCAGAATTAATTGTCTTTTAAAATTTAATGACATCCGCAGAAGGCTTTTTTTAGTGGTATGGAATCTTGGGACGTGCCAAATGGGGTAGCTACAAGAATATGATGCCCCATGGTTACAGGGAAGATGCTTTTCTATTTTTCTTTCAAAGTTTATTTGTTCTTGATGAGGTTATAAATTGTTGATTCATTTAAATGGTATGGATGCTCAGATACTACCCAAAGCAGGGAAGATTTTTAACTGCTTTTTATTAGTCAGGATGCAGAGAGGAGGAAGATTGAAGACAGAGTAAGAAGTTCAAACAGGCAAAATTTAATACAAGAATTGATTACTCAAGTGTTGGGAGACTCAGGAGAGGAACATGGAGGAAGAGCCTGCCAAATTGAGCTGATGTGACAAAAGGAAATGAAGGTTCTTACATTCTGAAGGAAGAACATAGCCACTGTGGACCATCACACAGGAGGCAATAGAAGGTTCTGGAAACATTGGAAAAGTCTGGCAGCTTCAGCTAGAGAATCACAGACTAGAGGAACAACCCATGTTCTCTCTAGCACCACCTAAAAAGTAAGATGTAGGAAGCAGGCCACATGGGATAGGAGGCAGGAGGAGGGTTTCGAGCTGAGAGACAGACGAGAGAATTGGCACATAGTGGGCACTCTCTGGAGATTCCTGCTAGGTAGAACAGTGAGCAAAATTCCTGTAAACTGATCAAGACAGTGTGATAAAGAAAAGATCTGAGCTCTGTGATCAAATTCCCCGAGAAGCAAGGACAGGGCAAGCACAGAGCTAGCCTGCATGTTACAGAAAAACTGTTTGCATCAATGCCCCAGGGGACCTCTGTCTATTCTGACTCTTAGCAGTCACTCAGTTAGAGGGAAAGTAGGAACAGAATAACAGAGCTATTATAATTCACACATCTATCCAACATCCAAGCATCACGCACAACTGTCAGCTGAAACATCGTAGCCAAAGACTGCACTATATATTTATTTAACACCTATTCCAAAGTATATTAATTTATTTAGGTCTCCTACAATCCAGTGTGTGTGGGGGGAATATAAAACGACCATTTTTATTTATCTTTAATTTATGGATGGAGTATTGTCATGTTAAGTGAATGACACATTCATGTCTGAATCAGCAGCAAATCCAGAGACTGCAACCGGCCCATTCTTTTCCCACCGTGACAGAATTCAAAGCCATCAGACTGGGCATGGTGATGTATTCCTTTAGTCCCAGACTGGTCTACATAGTGAATTCTGGACCAGTGGGGGCTACAGGGAGACCCTATCTGAAAATCCAAACAAAACAAACAAGCAAATCTAAGACTTACTCGTTTTGAATCATGACTCTGGCAGCGTTTCAAATATGAAATTAAACTGCTTGTGTTCTAGAAAAATACTGTTTTTATTCCCCACATTTCCCAATGCACACAGTCAGCCAATTCCAGGAGTATTAAATGGAAATTACAGAATGAAACAATTCTTAAATTTTAAGCAGCATGCTACATTCCCACGGTATTACTCCACATCATGACCCATTCCTTTGTCCAGTGTATCCACACTGTATGTACTGCCCATCTGTTAGTCATTTACTGCCATCTTGGTTTTCTAGGGTTTCAGATAGTCACTGAAGGTTCAGAGCACATCCCTCAAGGATAAGGGGTGACTGCTGTGCTCATTGAGTTTACCTGAGAGGACTGTCTTATTGTGAGTCCTGGGCAGGTGTCCACACACTGCTCTGAATCCCCTTTGCTCTGCAGATACTGTTGTCCTACAGGTAACACTTTGTTCTATGAGGCAAATGATGGAGTTGCATTCTACGTGAGATGCAATGCATAAAATCAGCAATTGAGGGAAAATAATCCCCTTCGGCACCATCGGCTTTGAAAAATCCCTTAAAACTTTTGTAATATACTGTTAGAGCCCCTTGTAAGAATCCTAGCACTGCTTGTTTCTCCCAGGATGGCAGCAGATTTCTGTTACTTTTATTGGGCTTCTGATGACATTTTGTCAGTGGAGGCAAGAAGAGGGCATCAGATCTCCTGGAGCTAGAGTTGTAGGTTGTGAGCCACCAGACATGGGTGCTGGGAACTGAACTTGGGTCCTCTGGAAGAACAGGAAGTGCTTTAATACCTGAGCCATCTCTCCTGTCTTGACATTTGCATTTTAAAACTCAAGTCATTCTCAAGACTGGGACATGCTTGGATGCTAAGCTGTGTCTGTGAGGTGCAGACAGGTGTGGAGACTCAGCAAAAAAACATTTGCAGTCCTTGGAGGCATGCTTTGAGTTCAAGGGCAGACTGTTTCCTGGTGTCGCCTCTTCTCTTGCAACATCACTCCTCCAGCCTCCCTTCTTTGAGGATCACATGGTGCTGAGTCACTCATGAATTAAAATTCTGCTCTGTATTCAAATTTTCTTCCTTACTTCCTGTCATGGTTGGTTTCAGTTATCAACTTGCCACACCTGGGAAGAGGGCACTTCAATGGGGGGATGACTTCTTTAAGACTGGCCTGTGGGCACTTCCATGAAGCATTTTCTTGATTGTTGAGTGATATGGGAGGGCCTACTCCACTGTGGGTGTTGCCATTCCTGGGCAGGTGATTCTGTGTTGTATGAGAAAGCAGGATGAGAACAGGCCAGAGGAGCAATCGAGTAAGCAGCATTCGTCCATGGTCTTACCTTCAGTTTCTGCCTCCAGGTTCTTACCCTGCATTCCTGTCTGACTTCCCTCAGTAATGGACTGTCACTTAGAAGTGTAACATGCAATAAACCCCATTTTTCCCAAGTTGTTTTTGGCCAGAATGTTTTATTACAGCAATAGAGATGCAAACTAGGACACTTCCTACCGTAGTTATGACTGTTTTCCTAATGTTAAACCAACTTTGAATTTCTAGGATAAATATACCTGGGCTATAATACCATAGCATCCTTTTCATATATTGGATCAAGCATATTAATATTTTCTTTAGGGTTTTTACATCGATATAAATCAAAGAGGCTGTGCTGTAAATACATAGCACAAAACCAAAATGAAGCAAAACTTGACCAAACAAACAAAAGCCAAGTCTATCCAGAAAGCTGTCTACATCTCTGGTGTGTGCTGAGGAACCAACCAGTCACAAAGGCCACACAGTGCTACAATTGTATTTATCTGACATTCTGGAAAAGACAGAGCTAAAGGAAACCCCAATGTGAGCGGCTGGCAGGTTGTGGAAGGAGAGTGGGTGATGACAGAGGCTTCAGAGAGGAGCTTTGAGTGTGTGAGAACCATTCTGCATGGCAGTGAAGCAATGGATGGATGAAGCTGCATTTGCTAAAACCCACAAAACACCAGAGGCTCAGAAGGTGAAAGTCAATATATGTGATGCAAAGTAAAATAAAATAAAAACAAAAGGGAGTTCTCAGAGGATCTGAGGAAAGAGTGCTGGCACTGGAGCAGAGGAAGCTAGCTGGGTCGCAAATGTATTACACTGCACCACTGAAGGAATGGGGGTGAAAAGAGGAGTTGATTTCAGTAACACTGAAAACTATTTTGACTGGACACTGGCAGACTAAGGACAAAAGCAGTTCTACACACACAATGTACTCTCCCTGGTCACATGGTTTCCCACAGGGTGGCAGGTTAACAGCTCTAAAGCTATACCACATGTTCATTCAGTTTGATAAGAAGTAAGTGGATGGTCGATGTTAAAGGGTCCCTTTCCCATTGTGAGAAAGAGACATTAGAGAAATGCAAGGGGTGATGAGAAAGAAGTCATTGCACAGTATGTGCATCAGAGATGTCAGTGTGAAGTCAGTTCAGCTTAATAGAGGTAAAAATGGCTACGTGTAGACATTCCACAGCTGTGTGCACAGGCGTGAGTTAGCAGAAGTGCGTCTGCTGGATCTGTTCACTGAGTCTTGAGGCAGGAGTGCCTGAGTACCCATAAACAGACCAAGTACCCAGATGATAGTCATTGTTCTCCAATAAAGGACCAGGGCTTCTTCGGGGAGATAGATGGCTGGTCCAAGGGCTGCTGCAAAATGCATTTTAAAAATGAGCTGGAGCATCTTGAACCAGAAATCAAGGATATGCTAAAAAAAAAAAAAAAAAAAAAAACCAGACAAAATGACAAGGCCCTATCAGAGGGACTCAGCAAAGAACTCTCACTGGAGGAGGCTGGAATGATTTCAGCAACACAATAAACACTATAGCATTTTTTAAACTCCAAATGCAATATAAAAACCCATGAATCCATGATAATCTAAAGTAAATCAATAAATCAATCCATAAATGAAAAAAGAGAAGAGTTGTAGGAAATTCATGTACTGCCTCCTGCAGGTGATGGAGAATGGAAAGTGTGACCCATGGAGAAAGAGTGGTGAATGCTGTGTTGGCCGTGTTAGTGCCGACCCCCGGGCAATGAGTCCTGTGCCACGACATGATGGCAAGGGCACTTACATCAGTCCTAACTGGGAAAACTAAGCATCATTCTCTAAAATAACTGACTGGAACTCCCCTAAACAGTCATGGTTTATTTAAAAAAACAAGGAAATACAAAGATGTCAAAGTTAAGAGGAGAGTGCAATTAAAAAATATTTTATTTATTATTTTTATTTTGTGTGTATGCGTGTATTGCCTGCATATAGGTAAGTGCACCCGTGTCGTGCAATGCCCGTGGAGAACAGAAGAGGCTGTTGGATCCCGTGAAACTGGAGTTACGGACAGCTGTTAGCTGCCATGTGGGTACTGGGATTCAAACCCAGGGCATCTGAAAGAACAACCAGTGTTCTTAACCACTGAGCCATCTCTCCAGCCCCAGGCTGCCTGGCAATCTCTCCAGCCGCCCAAAATAATATTTAAAAAATAAAAAAGAACCAAAATCAGGGCTGAGAGATGGCCAAGGAGTAAAGAGCACTGGTTGCTCTTGCAGAGAGTGCAATTTTAAGGACTAAACTTTATATGACACCCTGAAGCATAAAGAGGGCACAAATGGGGAATACATATACTTTTTTTAAAAGAAAGAAAATCCAAACAGTGAAATATGTATACAGCCTGCAGTTTAGCTCATGATAATGAATCGACATTGGTCTTTGGTTGTGACAAATGTGCTAATGGTAATATAAGATGTTAACAATAAAGAAATCCACATGGGGGTGGGGGAGATTGGCATGCCTGCTGCCACACAAGCCTAGTGACCTGACTTTGGGTCCCCAGAATCCACATAAAAACTTGAGGCAGTAGCACATGTGTTTGTAACCTCAGAGTTCTTCCAAGAGATGAGCAGTAGGGACAGGAGACTCCCCGAAAGTTCATATACACAGCAATAAGCAAGCTGGACCCTGTCTCAAACAAAGGGGAAGGTTAGAACCAATACCTGATACTGTTTTCTGACCTCTACATACACACCCTGGAACCCTGAGCTCACATATACACATGCACACGCTCATTACACAGACACATATTACAGACATATCACACAAGCAAGGAAGAAAGGAAAAAAACCCTGGTGAAGGCTCTACAGAGAACGTGATGTCTTTTTTTTTTGTGTGAGTTTTCTGTAGATCTGTAACTATTCTAAATAAAGGGAAGTATTTAAAAAAAAAACACTTAAAAATATACCCAAATATAAAACACCTAGAAGTAAATTTAGTGGATAGTATGCCAGATCTCTACTTGGGAAACTATAAAGTCATGCTGAGAGACATTAAAGACTTAATCAAATAACCAGGCAGACCAGCTGTGCTCACAGATTAGAACATTCAGCGTTAATACGGAAATTGTTCCCAAACTAAGCTGTAGGTCCTAGCACGATTTCACTCTATGAAGTGGAAAGGACAACTTTGAAATGAACGTGGGCATGCGTACGATCCCCAAAATAATGCAGAGGAAAGATTCCATGTAGCACTTACTCTAAATTTATCAAACCCAGGGCCTTAAACAATCACTTTTCAACTACCAAAGCATTTTTCCTGGGCATATTCTTCTCTACAGCAAACTTTCAAGTATTTCAGTTATGCAAACTTCATTTAAAAAACATTAATGGGTGAAGCCTCTTTCTACTGAGAGAAACAAACCCTTGCTACTCTATTCCAGGCCTATGATGACTTTGTGGTTTAGACAGCTTGACTTCCGACTTCTAAATACAGATCCCCTCTGTGTTAGGAGCTTTCCTGAGCATACTAGTTAGGATGAATGGGGCTTGACACGTGGAGACACGTGCATGGGAATGCCCGTTTGTCACTGTTCCTGTTGACAGTGGTTCCGGCACACAAGGTACAGCTTCCTCTTTTCATAAGCCTACCCATACTCCAGATGACATTCCTAACTTTAGAGGGCTATAAATCCTCATTTCCTAATTTTACTCTGTTTTGTAAAAATTCCTAAAAATATATTGGCATAATTGTTATTTGGGAGGTTTTGGGAATGACTTTTCTAAAATATGTAGTTTTCATGTAGAGGACAAAACTAGTCAGGTTTTAGAAGACCTGAATTTGCTCCTAAGTCTTCCAGTTAGAAGCTGGGAAACTTGGGACAAGCTGTTTAACCTCTCAGCTTCAACCAGGGAAAACCTGCTTACACATCTCAGAGGATTATTTTGAGTATCGAGAAAGATAATGTACATAAACACATATTCAGCTAGTAAAAGGTCTGCTCCAGTACAATTCAACAAATTCCATGGGCAGTTTACCTTGATGGATAAACACTCTTAATCACAGCCTGATAAAATTTCCTGGTGGTGCACTTGAGTTCTACACTTGCCTAAGCAGGGACAGATCATAAAGTACTGTGCCATACAGCTGAGGGGCGACCAGCCTGTGACACGGCTCAGTTTGCACCTTTGAACTGCAAGGGGGAGAGTGGGGCAGAGCTGACTTCCTGGCTTTGCACTTTCTTATCACGCAGTGCACTGGTTTGCTGATGTTGCCTACCAAATAACCATAGGGCTAGGGACTTGGGACAGCACTCATTTCTTCAAATTAAGAAATTGGCCTACTTGGGGACTTTGCTTGGAGTCCCAAGGTTATCCAAAGTTGCATTTTCATTCAGTGGTTAAACTAGGAAAGAATCTACTTCTAAGCATATTCAGGATGGCGTCAGGATTCATCTGTTGGGGCTGCGTGACTGATGTTCATGCTGTTGACTGAAGGTTGCTTGAGATCTGCTAACTGCAGTTTCCAGGGCTCAGCCAGAGTTTCTTGGCCATCAGATTTCTCCAACTGGGCCACTATTCATTCATCTCCAAGGAGAAGGTTTGGCTGCAATTTGTGAAGAAGGAAGTCACTTGTAAAGTCATTTAATCACAGACCTGGTGTCCTGTCACTTTGTCATGTAAGATAGCCTAATCACAAGAGCAATGTCATTATCTTTGCCATGGTGATGGCAGACAGGGAGAAGGGACTGCACAAGGGCATGGACACCAGGGGCAGGGGTGATGCAGCTACCCTGATGTCTATTAAAGCAGCATCTATGGTTTAACCAGAGAAGCCAGGTCTTACGATGGGAGGAAGGGCACATGGTCATTCGAAGAATCAGAAAACTTTCCCCTTTCCCTCAGTTTGTATATAGAAAGACTGTAGGGAGGACCTGCCTAATAATCTGCCATTTTTAACTTTGGCTACTGAGTCATACAGCAACAGACTTGTGTTTCATTTTATTTTATTTATTTTGATTTTATGTGTATGAGTATATTGCCTGCATGCATATAAGTGCACCCATGTTGTGCAGTGCCCTCAGAGATCAGAAGAGGGTGTTGGATTCTCTGGAACTAGAGTTAGGGACAGTTGTTAGCTACCATGTGGGTGCTGGGAATCAAACCTGCGTCCTCTGCAAGAGCAGCCAGTGCTCCCAACCCAACCTCTGAGCCATCTCTCCAGCCCCATTGTATTTTCTTGAGGTGTATTTGAAGCCAAATAATAAAAACTTCTTAGTTAATTGAAAGGGAAGCTAGGTGGAACTAAGATATGCCTGAGTGGATGGTGGCTTCCTCACTTCTCACTTTCTACTCGCTCTTATTTTGCTCCTGGCATAGCAATTGCCCTACAACACTGTCCCAGGTTAATTAAATACCAGGCTAATTAAATCTGGCTACCAGCAGAAGCAAAAGCAACTTCTCTGGATAAAAGCCTCTTCAATCAAGACCTGAATAACTTCCAGAAATTAAGATTTAGCAGTAAGTTTAAAATCCAAGATCAAAGTTGGGTGTGGTGGCGCATGCCTTTAATCCCAGCACTCGGGAGGCAGAGGCAGGTGAATCTCTGTGAGTTCAAGGCCAGTCTGGTCTACATAATAAGTTCTAGGCCAGCTGGGGCTATAAGGAGACCCTGTCTCAAAACAAAACAAAACATCTAAGCTCAATGTCACCAAACCCCATTTAAGCCAAGAAACATTGGATGACACACATCAGAAATAGCACATAGAAAATGTAGATTCCCCGAGATCTGCAAAGGTCAAAACTAATCAAGACAACAGAAGGTCAACACCTCAAATGTTTAAAGAAATTAAGGATGCCATCACAAAAGTAAAGGCACAGCCAGAGATCAGGAAATGCTTTGTGTTTTTAGCAAATAGGAATGAACTTTCACATTTGAAGGGGAAAATGAGAATTTCTAGAAATGAAAAATGTGAATACTGAAATTTAAAAAAAATCAAAGCTAGATGAGATAAGACATTAGAAGAAATTGTATTAAAACAGGAAATAACTGAAAACAATGCAACAGAGAAACATGGAGATGAAAAAATACATTAAAAAAGTGTTAAGAAATATGAATAACAAAGTAAGAAAAGTCAGCGTGTTTCTTACTGGATAACAGAAAGAGATTAGAGAAAGAAATCACAAATTAACTTTCTACGAGTTTTAGATATAAAAGTAAACAGCTCTCAACCTCAAAAACTTAACTTCTAGGAAATAATATAGGGAAATGTATTATATTCATGACCATGTGACAAAAGGTTTTCATACAAAGAGGGTAAGAATGCACTAAGAGTAATGAAAATCTATTGTAAGATTCACTGTTTTAAAGTAAGTTCTCATCCTCAAACTATGTTTATGGGTGCCAAGGTTTAGTACCCTGATTCCTCGAGCTTGTGAATCACTTCCCTAATGTGTATTACAGTGAATGGTGTGGTTCCTTTGTTACACGGGATGTTACCCAGGTAAATGTCATGTAAGCACATGTGTCTAACAGCAGAAAAATGTATCCAGTTGGTGGCTGAAGTCAGAGGTTGGAGAACTTGGACAGGCTCATACAACATGGCTGCCTTTGATCCTGGTGGAGTCACAAACTGAGATAGATGAAGAACAAGCTAGAGAAAGAATGGTGTGGAGCAAAGCAAGTGCACTCAGCTCTACCACCACGAATGGCTAGACCCAGACAACCATCTGAGTGGCTTGGACACAGTGGATTTGACAATGGCAATCAATATAACAAAGTACCCAAGACAATTCACTTACAAGGAAAAAGGGTTTAACTCATACATTTCAGAGGTTTTGTTCCACTCTCACGTGTAAGACAGACATCAGGGGGTACAGAGAAAAAGTACTCATTTCATAACTAGGAAGCCAGAGAGAGTGAAGAGGGGACCTGGGTCCCACGGTTGACTTTAAAGACCTGTTTCTAGGGTCTGTCATCAAAGGCAGCATTTCCTTTAAATGTCACCTTGGGACCCAGCTTTCAATGAACGGGACTCTGGGGAATAATTACCCAAATCTTATCAGGCAGATATTTCCATTCAACCTCTGTATAAAAACCCAGCTTACCTGAAAACTTGATTCCAGCCTGTGAGCCCACCCAGCTGACCTATTGTTACAGAGTAATAAATGAACGCTGTACCATGCTATACAGCATATTGATATATGACAATACTACACACAACGTGTGTTAGAAAGATTAATACAATGATGATAGCAATTAAAAAGACATGTCACCAAGTGCAAAATATCCTTAATCAACAATAAAACAATAAAATAAACAGATGACTGAGTAGAAAAATGATTAAAAAAGAGCATTTTATTTACTAAAACTGTATATCCATTAGGCCAACAAATACAAGTAGGGTGTTCATTCTGTCAGTCATCAGAGAAATACAAATAAGAGTCCCATGGTAATAACAGCATGGTACCCCCACAAAGATGGCTAGCATAAAAACTCTCATAAACTAAAGGCAAAAGAATAAACTAAAATCACCCTTTTGGGGACTGGAGAGATGGCTCCGTAGTTAAGAGCACTGGCTGTTCTTTCAGGGGACCCAGGTTCAGTTCCCAGCACCCACATGGTGGCTAACAATTGTCTGTAACTCCAGTTCCAGGGGATCTGAGTCTCTCTTCTGACCTCCGTGGGCAATGCATATATGTAAGCAATACACTCACACACATAAAATAAAAAAAAAATAGATAAATATTTTAAAAGAATTAATTTATTTTAAAAAAATCATCCCTTTTGAAAATAATTTGGTGATATCTGCTACCAGTGAAGATACGTGTATTTAAACAACGCAGACACTCTTCTATAAGCATCTGCATTAAGATTCAGTCACTGACTTACACATTCGTGTCGTGTTCTGCATTATTTATTTGTGAACATTTCACGTAACTGATAAAATTAGAAATAAAGTGTAGGTTTAGTAACAACAGAAATCAGAATAAAGAGAAATTGGATCCAGGAACATAGGTTAAGTAGAAGTAAGAAAGCAAGCTCATAGAAACTGTTCAAATAGGACAGCAGTCATAAGAAATTATCTAAGCACACTTTCTACAACACAGGAATTGAGATTAAGAAATTATCAAACTCGGTCGTATTTGGAAAAAACACAACCAAGACACGAGAAGATTCAGAAAAAGATGAATCCAAAAAAGCTACATAGGTTTCTCAACTATTGATAAAATATAAATTGATAATGATATTTAGATCTAAAGAACACAAAATTATGAGCTTAACGGAATGGACATAAATAGCCCTCAGCATCTAACCACCAGAGAATGTCATTTGTTCCCAGCTTGCATGGTTTATTTTCAGAAATTGATCATGTACTAGGGCATAAAGCAATTCTGAAAAACTTTCAAAGAATTGGGGCAATAAAATCCACATTCTCTGACCTCAAATGCAATTAACTTAATATTTCCACTCATAGCTATTTATAGAGCCTCTTGTGCATGGGCCTCAAGAGACATGAGCAAGAATGTGTTAGGAGAATATGCGAGCAAAATGGGACTGACCCAAATGTCCATCAACAAGCAAGTAGTTAAAAACTATGATTATCAAGAAATGTTAAGTAGTAGGCAGAGCTACAACCAGGCCTGTAATTAGAGCACTTGGGAAGTGACAGCAAGAGCACCTTCAATGAATGGTGAGTTCCAGACCAGCCTGAGCTACATGACAACTTATCTCAAAAAAAAGAAAGAGAGAAAGAAAGAAAGAAAATACAGATAAAGAAAACAGAAATGTGGAGGCTAGGGAAATAGCTCAGCTGGTCGTACTTGCCATACAGGTATGAGAACCTGAATCTACACACCTAGCACACATGTTAAAAAAATAAAAAAGCCAGGTGTGGTAGCATGCTCCTGTAATCCTATTTCTGGGGAGGCAGAGATGAGGGGATTCCCGGAGCTTGCTGGCCAGCCAGTCTAGCCAACCTGTGAGACATCCTGTCTCAAAAAATATGGTTAAAAAGCCATTGAAGAACAACAGCCAGGCTCTGGCCTCTACATGCATGCACACACATGTACACACATACACACTACACACACAGAAAAAAAGGGAGGGAGGCAGGGAGGGAGGGAGAGAGAAGAGATGAAGCATCAAAATGCTAAAAGCAGAACAGCACACAGGATAACTACATCTTACGTGTTTTATGAGAAAAATCAAGATCCTGAGGTTAGACATGGATGTATATCCACATATTACCTTTTCAAAACTTGATGATAGATGGAAAAAACAGAACATTGATTTTGAAATATAACCACATGGCTGGATAGCCCATAGAACTTGGTTATTCACAAATAGAGAATGAGATATGGTTTTGTTATGTCCACAATCACCTGTTAAGTTTTCTATGTAGTTGGTTTCAAAGTAGCTCTTAATGCATTTCAAAAGGTAGACTTTTAAAAGTCATTACCATCAGATGGTCCCATCCTGAGTACCAATATTATAGTTAATGATGGACTGCACATGGAATGGTGGTCTCCCAAGATTCCAGGGAGCTGCAAAGTTCCTGTTGCATACTGACCTAATTGTTGTACTATCATAGCACAGTGTATCACTATAGGGTTTGTGATGATGCTGGGTAAACAAGCTGGTTGTGTTGCTGGTTGTCTAAAAGTAGCACAAGAATTATGCACTGGACCTAATAATTGATACTGGTGATAGCCCATGGATGAGAATCAGAATCTAGAAATAAATCCAAGGATCTAATGCTGATTAGTATTGAACAAGGAAGCTAATACTTCCCAATGGAGAAAGAATAGTCATTTCAACAAATGGTGCTGGGCTAGCCAATGGTCACATTGGAAAAACATGGGCTTACTTCCCATCTTAGAGAAAAAGTAACTCAATATGAATCAGTGGCCTGCGTGTCATAGATAGGATTACAAAATTCTTGGAAGAAAGAGCATTGGTATACATTAATGATTTGAGCAGTGAATTCGTAGATATAAAAAAAAATATGAACAACAAAGGAGAACAGATAAACTGAACCTCACCAAAATCTAAAATTCTTTTGTTCATCAAAGAACATTATCAAGAAAGTGGCAGGCAATCTACAGAAAGGAAACATATGTAAATTTTATATCTCATAAGTGACTTGCACCTAGAATATATAACAAACTCCTATAAATCGACGATAAATAAAAAATAATTTAAAGTTTAAAATCAGCAAAGGAACAGAGCACATTCCTCCTGAAATGACAAGCACATCAAAGAATGCTCAACATTATTATTCACAAGGAAAATGAAGCTTTAGAATCACAGTATTTCATTCATACTAAGATAGCTTGAAGCAGCAAGTCAGATAATAACAGCTCTTGCTGTGGGTAAAGACACATCTGAGCAGGTACACTGCGACAGGGATGAAAAGTGTATGGCCACATTGGAAAACATTCTATCAGTTTCTTAAATGATCAACCTTAAGATGCAGGAATCTATGCCATGAAAGACCAAGACCACTGCCAACATGTCCATACAAAGATTAGCATATAAATAATTAAAATAGCCATAAAAGTGGCAACCATGTAAATATTCAACTGATGGACAAAGGAGTGTTGTGTATTCTTACAATGGAATGTTATCTGGCCATAAAAATTAGTGATGTATGGATACATGCCATGCTACGAGTGAGCCTAGAAAATATTATTCAAGGTAAGAAAAGCCAGTCACAGCAAAGAGGAAATGTCCAGAATGAAGCAGAGTTACAGAGACAAAAATTAGATCAATGGTTCCTTCAGGGTTGTAGGCAACAGAGGTCTGGAAGTCAAGGTTACATGATGCAGGCTTCTGTTTAAGAGGATGAAAATATTTTGAGATCTGTTGTGGGATTGTACACACCTATAGATAAACTAAAACTATTGAATTCTACGTAACTGGGTGAGCTGGGTGGTATGTAAATTTTTATCTCTTTTTCAAAAAAGAAAATCAAAACAAACCTGAGTAAAACTAGAGCAGCTAATTAATAGGGATAAAAGACAAGATTAATGATATATGAAAAAGCCATTTCAAGTTATAAATAAAACAAAAAACTGGGTTTAGAAAGTCAATAATGTTAATAACAAGTGTCTTATTAGTAAAAATACTGAGAAAAGTAGTAATAGGCACTTCTTTAAAACTGATAATAACATGCCGGGTGTGGTAGCCCACACCTTTAATACCAGCACTCGGGAGGCAGAGGCAGGCGGATCCCTGTGAGTTCAAGGCCAGCCTGGTCTACATAGTGAGTTCCAGGACAGCTGGGGCTACAGGGAGACCCTGTCTCAAAACAACCAAAAAAAAATTTTTTTTTATGACTCTTTACCTAAAGCCAACATCCTACATAGAGTCATTATATATGTATATATAGCTGCTTTTCAATAAAGTCATAAAAAGCTATTGATATAGGAGGCTTGAGAATTTCTTCTCCATAGATCAGGATGAGAAAACATTGATGAAAGGAGACGTTTTGAAAATGCAAAGGTCAAGGAAAAGCCAAGTTTGCAATCCTAGTACTTGAGAGGCTGAAGCAGGAGGATCGCTGTGTGTGAGGCTAGTCTGGGCTACACAGTGAGACCCTGTCTAGAGAAAATAATGTCCACAACAAAAAGGTAATGGAGGCCAACTCCACATGAGCAGATTTTTGTTATTTGATAGGCTGTTGCATATGTTGAAGTGTAGAACATTCCAGAAGCTATAAGAAGCCTTGGCAAGATAATTGAAGGCCAAGTAGGAATGGGAGTGAGCACTGGAAAGGGTGCAGTGCCCACAGTGAACTGCACTGCCTTTCCAGGACCATGAGAAAGAGAACAGTTAAAGAGCAAGATATAGTGTCTCAGGGCAGCAAAAACACTTCAAATAAAATTAAACATATTTGAATTTCACAGCGAACTGAGGGATCAGATTTTAAAAATCCTGAATGACCTAACCTGCCCTCAGCTCAACTCCCTGCACAGCTTGAAGACGGCCGCAGCTTCATCCCAAGTCCTGTCCATTTCCATCAAGCTCTTCTGGTGTCTACATTGTTCATGCAAAAACAGCAACTTTAATAAGAGAAAAGGTTGCTGTGGGCCACATGATCTTCATCTCTTGTGTGTATAAAGGCAATTTTCTTCCTACAAAAATAGTCTGATTTAGGCCAAGAAATTCAGGCATTGAACCTCAAAAGGACAAGAATGTGAACCAGTCAATGATCAGCTCTCTCCAAAGCTAAAGCTGTGATCTGTTGTCTAGGTATGATAGCATATTCTTGGCAATTTGGATTGATGAATGAAACTTGATTCCAAGGCAGTGATAATTCATCATTAATAATGATTAAGCCAGAGACATCATAAATTAGCACATACATATATTTTCCTCTTTTATCATTCTTTTATTATCTTCATTTTACAATTGAGGCAATTGAACTTTAAAAAAATGAAAATAATTGGCCTAAGGTCACCCAGTTAATAAACAGCACAGCTGGGATGCCTGTAGTTCGAAGCCACTTCCCGTCGTCCTGTGTGGATGCCTGGTGTCCCACACAGACGAAGAGTTCCATACATGCTGACTAAATGAGGAAACACGTATTTCCTTCCCTAAGACTGCAATATTATCTGGATGTGAAGGAGAAAATTAAGAAATGTTGACTCAGCAGCATTTAAGAGTGCTGGCTGCTCTTGCAGAGGATCTGGCTTCAGATCCCAGCACACACACGGCTGCTCACAACCATCTGTAACTCCAGTTCCAGGGAATCTGATGCCCTCTTCTGGCTTCCGTGGGTACTGCATGCACGGGTGTACTTGCATACTACAAGTAACACACACATAAAATAAATGAATTTAAAACAAGAAATATGTCTCTTCTCTTTGCCTCAGTTCCCCTGCATCCTCTATGCATGAATTAAAGCCACAGAAAATGGAGTGAAAACATTCTAACACTCCAGGAAATTAATCAAGTGCAAGGTAGTTTTTTAAAAAAGAGACACTCATATAAGGCACGAGAGAAATGAACAGGCCATCAGTAATACACAGGATGATTTGGGGGTGATATGTTCATACGCACATGACACCTTGCTTTAAAAAAAATCTATCTTTTGTGTTTCTTTTTATTGAATTTTTGACTTGAGCCTCCCATCAGCCTTAGGTGTCCATTGAATTGCACTAGGAGATCCCAGCTACTGGTTAGAATGCCCTGTTTGGGGCCCAAGCAATTAAAAATGATGAGCCTAAGTCTAGCGAAATGCACAGCAGGGACCAACCCCCACTATTTGTAATTTCCAGGAATCAGCTGGCTTTTTCCTGCAGGGCCCAGAGTGGCTGGAGAGCTGTTCAAAGGCTGCACCAAATTCCCCCTGCAGGATGGAAACCACAGCTATCAGTGCCGCCCCTTCTCAGATGCCTCTCCATCACCTTTTGATCCCAGGATCCTGACACTTTGCCTGGAGTATTGCCAGAGACTCAGTGTCTGGCTGGCAGAATATTCCATGCCTCCCCCAAGTCTTTGAATGACAACATTTTTGTTACAGTACTTTAACGCTCTCATAAATTCCTCAGTTGTGGTTAGTACACCAGACTATTTAGACATAGTCCACAAACTGTTTGGACTGAGGGGGAGGTTCTGGCCTTGGTGTTTTCAGACTAGTTCAGATCATATTAGGGGGCTGAGAGTGTAAGGATGCCTTTAGGATGATTCTGGAACCGGCTTCTCCAATTAAAGTATTCGCAATGCAACCTGAAAGTTGCAGACACACCAAGTGGATCAGGTGTCACGTCACCAGGTGATTTTCAAGTGAAAAACGCATCATTGGATGTTGGCTTTTATCAGAGGAGGGGGAAATGTTATATGAAACAGAGTGGCTATGCCAGAAGGTACAGCAGGAAACAGCACAGCTTGTATGATGCAGGCCCTGGGAAGACAGGTCTGGGTGTAGGCCTGTTTCATTCAGTTTGTTCAGCTGCGTAAAGGGGACTTTGGGACACCAGTGACTATTTGAGGTACACTGTGACTCTTGGGTACTTACAATATGGCTAGTTGGAAATAAGGAACTTAATTTTGTTAATCTAATGCTACCTTAAACTTAAATGTAAAAATGTTATATTCAATTCAGGGCTTGAAAAACCGTTAAGTATGCTTAATCTGGATGTGCAAATCTATTTTTTTCAAGTAGTATTTTTATGAAATCCATGAAAATTAAATACTGTTGTTAAATTTAGCACTTTGAAGACTATATTAATAAACAATGCAAAATATTTCATTAGTAATTTATTTTGATGTCATATTGACATAATACCATTTTACATAAATTAAGTTAAATATACACATTTTGGGTAGTTTTGACCTTTAGAATTTACTACTAGAAAAATTTGAATTCTCTTGTGGAGCTCACCTGTGCTTCTGCTGAGCTGAGCTGCCTAAGCCTTATTGACCCACATGATTTGAGAGAACAGATACAGCCGAGGGCATCATTTGGGGGCCAGATGTTTATGCAAAGGGGGGTGGGTCATCACTCCCCTTGAAAAGCTAGCTTGCTTTGTTCAGGGGTATGAAATAGTCTGTGTCCACTGAAATTAAAGTTCTGTTAATTCATCCACATTGCAGGTTCAGGGAGTTAGGAGACACTAGAAGTCATTCCCAAGGGTTCATTGACTTGTAAAACCTAGGAGTACCACAGAATAAGCAGCGAGCAGCAGAAGACAGAGAGAGAAGACATCACATGAACTGCTGGGTGCCCAGACAGCACACGGAGACAAGCTACATTTCAATTTCAGGTGAAACAAATAATGCTTTATTATAAGCATGTTCTGTATAATATCAAGGTGCCTGTGATTTTATTTGCCAGCTCTGGAAATCCTGAGAAGAAAGGGCTGAAGGATATCAGAGAAAAGAGAAAGCCCTTTTACTTTCCAGCCACTTATGAAGCTTGACTATAACTGAGGCCTTAGAAACAAAGGTCTGAGGATTGCCCAGAACTGTCTACCTTCTTTCGTAAATAGACCATTACTGTTTTGCTTGTGTGTTGTCTCCACTTTTGGACAAGATCTGAGCTCTGCCCAATACCTGTGTGGTTTGGAAATGAAGGGAAACTGAGGGAGCAGTACAGTTTATACCTTAGAGTTTATTGCTCATCCCAGTCCACAGGTTATCATAGGAAGAAGCTATGTTCATTTCTGGTAACAGACAGACTGTAGGACTAGGTGGCCCAAACCCAAAGATAGACTGTCATAGGCCTCTACTGAGACAACAAGAAAACAAAGTTCACAAATAAAATAAGGCACCACCCTCTCCTACAGTGGCCACCAGACTGGCAATGGCTGAGGGATTCTTTGCAGTGAATGCCTCACAGTGGACAAGGTTATCTATTAGGACAGCAATATGTAGGCTCATACTTGGATTGTTCATGTCCCCTCCCCTCAGGAAGGTGGGGAGGGCAGCCATGTGGGCCGAGTGGAAGCAGGGAAGTAGCTTGTTTTGTATCTTTGGACAAGTCCTCAAGTTCCCCCATTTTTAGTTCTCCCTGTCCACAGGGAATTGGCTACAGCACTCCCCAGGATACCAAAATGTGTGGAAGCTCAGTCAGTCCTTTATGTCACTTGTGTAGTGTCTGCATACAGCATAGGTCATCTCATATACTTTCATCTCTAAGTCACTTATAACGCTTGATACAATGTCAAACTATGTAAATGGTTGTTACACTGTATTGTCTAGGGAAAAATGGCAAGGACAAAAGTCTTCAAGTGTCCAGTGCCTCTCAGGTGACCTTCATGGACCCCACTATGTATTTTGAATGAATCCATAGATCGAAACTGATGGATGCAGAAGGTCTTTATTCCAGGAGTCCCAGCCATGGGACATTCTAAGGACTTATTTCTAGAAGGCATCAGTTCATATCATTTGCCTAATGCTTCCTTGTTCTCAGAGATGGGCTGCTTTCTGCACTCAAATTCCTTCTTTGTGGCCCAGGATGACTGCTGAACTTGAGCAGGGTGGATGGTACCCACAGCTCCATAGACTGTTGAGTTTGTGGGCAGTTTAACTGACTGGCTTATTTCATTTATGTGTGTCTCATCCTTGGATTCTCCTTGCCAGGATATTTAGTCATTTCAAGGGAGCGCCACAGGATCCTAAGAGAATTAATTTTAATTTAATTGTAATTAAGATATATGAAGTGGCCCAGTAGGATCATGTTAAAAGAAAAGCAAGCAATCCCAGACACAGCCATTCTACGTGCTTGTTTTTCTGAGTCATTCTGGTAACTGCTCTGGTGGCCCAGCGTCACACCACGTGCCAGACTGCAGCCTTCCACAGGGAGGCTGCAAAGCAAAGAGATTGCAAAACCTCCCAAAGGATTTTAAAGCCAAATGTCCTCACTCATTTGCCCTAAGTGAACATACAACTTGGGTCTGTAGATATTTGACTGTGAATATGGAAACTTTTAAAAAGATAAATTATCTGAAAATATGTGAATGCATTTGGGAGTCTTTTAGATAGACCCACTAAAGGCGTACCCCAATTGCCTCACCATGCATCCCTGTTCAGCATGGAAGAAACCAGAGTGGTCTGTGTCCCAATTCCCTATCTGCAAGCTGGGTAACCTCTTCAGAGGATGGTGTGATAAAAATAGGAGGTAGGAACTGGCTAGGTAGCTAGGGTAAAAAGACCCCAAAGAAAAGTAGCCAGTTTCTTGACTAAAAGTCAAAATGTCTTTGGGCCTCTTAGCAACATGCTCTGTTCCAAAGGCTAAAAATGTCAAAAGTATTTGGGAGCTTTTATCTAATCCCTAAAAGATTTTAGGTTTACCTCTTCAGAGGTGGGAATGTTAGAGTAGCAAAAAGCCCCATTAAAAAAAATAGAAAGTATACATGAAGTTTTCAGGAAAAAGTAATGGGGAGATATGGAAGGAGTTGGAGGGGAGGGACTGGGTGTAGATTTGATCAAAATACCTTATATGTATATATGAAATTCTCAATAAATGTTTTAAAAGTTAAAAAAATATGTGCATGCATCCATACGAATACTGTATAAATGAATACTAATACTAGCTTGATGAACTTAAAAAAGTTACTTTTGTTTTATGTGCATGAGTATTTTGCCTGTATGTATGTAAGTGCAACATGTGTGTGCAGTGCTCTTGTAGGCCAAAAGAAGGCGTTAGAGCCCCAGGAATTGGAGTTACAGCTATTGGCTGTCATCCGGGTGCTGGAAACTGAACCCAGGTTCTCTGCAAGAGCAGCCAGCACTCTTAACCACTGAGCTGTCTCTCCAGCCCCTTGGTGAGCTTTAAAATACAAAAATAATAAAAATACAGGACAATAATGAGAAGTCAGAGAGTGGAAACAAAGAATTGAATAGCTTCTGCCTTGAACACAGAGCTGAAGTATCAATGAATATTGGACTTTAATATTATGAATATGTGATATAATCCATAAAGTAGCTACTAATTTGGATCTCTAAGATAAGACAAGTATGAAATGAAATAATCAGGACTTAAAAAACAGAAAGTACATAGCAAGATGGCATGCTTTAAAGTTTAAGTGGCTGGGAATGTAGCTCAGTTGATATAGGGCTTACTTAGCATGTACAGAGTCCTGGGTACCATCCTCAGCACTATTTAAATGGGGCATGGTAAATAGTGGAGGTGATAAACATTACCAGTGAAATCTACCTGATGACTTTATATCCATACTCAGATACTAAGGATCCGAGTATAACCAACTGTGACTAGTAGTCATCAGATACATAGATATTAAAGACACATATGCAAACGTCTAAGTGTTAGTAGCATTAAAAACGTAGGAAACAGCATATTTTAAAATGAAATGGAGATCTTTTTTAAAGGTTAAAACCTCATTCAATTTTATGTCTTATAGGGTTTATACTGAGTTCAATATTGTATAACTGTATTAATTCAACTGTGAACCTAAAAATGTACAGCCATTTTTGAAAGAGATGTATCCTTGCTCTGGAGTGTGTTACTGAATATGTTAAAGCTGTAATAAAAATGCTTCTTCTAATCATGTGGTCATTAATTTTTTTAAAAATTAAAAAAATAATAATTCTTCAAATCATTAAAATTTGCTCCTTAATTATTAGTAGATGTGAAAAACATTAACATTGAAATCTACCTGATGACTTTATATCCATGCTCAGATGCCAAGGAGCTCAGAAAGTAACAGACTGTAACTAGTAATAATCAGATATATAGAGATTAGCAACGCATATGGAAACATCTTAGTGTTAATTGCATTAAAAATGAATTTTTCTGTATGAAACTGTGTATTTTAATAATGAAATGGAGATCTTTTTTAAAGGCTAAAACCTCATTTAATTTTATGTCTTATAGGGTTTATACTGAGAACAATATTGTATAACTGTAACAATTCAACTGTAAACCTAAAAATTTACAGCCAATTTTGAAAAAGATGCATCTTAGCTCAGAAAATTGTTATTGAATATATGTCAATGTGGTTGTAATGAAATGCTTCTTCTAAGTATGTGGTTATTAAACAAATAATTTTTAAAAATGGGGCACGGTGTCACATATCTGTTATCCTAGCCCCTAGGAGGTAGAGACAGGAAGATCAGAAGTTCAGGTAATCCTTAGCAACAAATTCAATTTGAGATCAGCCTGGGAAAAATGAGACTCTGTCTCAAAATAAATAAGAAAATAAAACCATAAATAATACAAAATAAATTCAAATGGATCAGTAATAATTAAAGGTAAGCGGAAGCAAGGTTCCAATTGAAAAATCAAAGATCATGCTAGATGAAAGCCTCATAAACCCGAATGAATGACACTAGGAAGGAGGCTATAGAAGGAGTTAAGCAAACGGAAGAGTATGTGTCATGCCAAACGCTAAGCAAAAGAAAATGGCCACGGCTATATTAATACGTGACTTCTTCAGGCAAATCCATTATGAGAGATCAGAGGTACCACTCATAATGAGGAAGGCTTCAAATCACCAGTAATATGATAGCCAAGTAGACAAAAATGTTGCAAAAATATAAAGAGAAATAGACAAATATGCCATTGTGGGGCGATAGAGACACCTGTTTCACTGTCTTTGTGCAAGCATGCCACGGTAAGCAAGGACACAGAGTCTGAAGACACTTCTGACTGTCCTGATCTCATGTGCATGCAGAACTCAGTGCTGGCGTGGCTCATTCAGAATCTTTCCAGTTGTTTTTCTTGGTCCTTACATTAAGCGCTCTTAATGATCTATGTCAGAGACGCTCAGTCTGTCTTCCAGTCATCGTAGCTTTTCTTCTGATTTTCACAAGGCTTGATATTATAGTCTAGGTGATTTCCTACCATCATCTTCTGTCTCAATAATTCTTCCTTCAGTTATTTCGAATGAAGGACTGAAAACTGTCTAGTGAGATTTAGTTTCAAATATCCCTTTTTATATTTCTAGAGCTTCTACAAGAGACTCGGAAGAAAAAGTCTTCTGAATGAGAAAGAATGCCTCTGTGCCCAGAAACCATACAAACATCTACCAGGCCAGAACCCGAACATCATTAAGGAGCCAAATGCAACCTTTCAGACAACCACAGCAGCTGTTATTGAGCATCACAGAGCCAGATAGCTTGTGGGATGTGGGGTGCAGAGAGAATCTCAAACAGGCACTTGAAGATCCATGGTCCCTGGGTGAGATGGAGGCCTTGAAGTGAGGACAAATGCTGCAATGTGCCACAGGGTAGATATATGCAGCTGGAAGTTGGATGGAATCATACAAAGCTCATCAGACACCCACATGGTAGATGACCAAATGTGAGGACCACTAGGTGGATGCCATGCTTAGGACTGAAAACGATGTATACTAGAGTCTTCCCCAACCCACCCTACCCCCCAGCATTTCTCTGTGTGCACCCTTAGAACTTCAGTGCCACCATGGAAGGAGGGAGATGCAGAATTGAGTGATTCACACTGAAATGAGTTTTCTGAGAATTAACTAAACTCTTGGCTGCCAGAAGGAAATGGAGTATGAGATGGAAACTACACTAAATTACAGGAAAAAAATCAAGCTTGGTATTTTGCACATTTCTAACTGAATTCTATGGATTTCATTCTAGATTTAGAAATGTGTTGTAATAGAAAGAAACTTGCCATGTTGTCTCTTTTAGCCTCACAGAGTTGGGATGTAAGGGATGGGAGCCGCCAGTGAGTCCAAGGCCACTCAGCTTTGTGGTACAGGATAGAAATCCACACTTGGGCCTCCTGCAAAGTAATCTTTCAGCCCTAGACTTGATGTGAGACTCACTTACTCAGCAGCGTTCTTGATTCTGTCATCAAGAACAATTTTCAGCCTCTTCATTTGCGTTTCATTTTGACTTAGGAAAACCTCTGGTTCCCAGTTACATATGTAGATGTGTATATTTACCCACAAGAAAGAGAATATTATCTGCCAAATAATGATTCTCAAACTTCAGTGTGTATCACAGTTTTCTACAGATTACACTAAAACACAAACATCTGGATTCCTCCAGTAGTAAGGCTGTGGTAGAAATAGAGAAGGTGCGATTCTAGCCCATTTCCGAATGAGGTCTTTCGTCTGGACCCGGGACCATATTTACAGAGCCACCGTCCCATTGATGTTTCTTTATTTTTATGAGTATGAGTGTTATGCCTGCATATACATAAATGTACCCATGTCATGCAATGCCCAGGGAGATCAGAAGAGGGCATTAGATTCACTAGAACTGGAGTTAACAGACAGCCACCACATGGGTGCTGGGATTCAAACCTGGGTCCTCTGCAAGGGCAGCCAGTGCTCTTAACCGCTGAGCCATCTCTCCAGCCCCCTACTGATGCTTCTTAAAGGCTGGTGAGTCCTTTCCCTGCATCTCTCTTTTGCCTCTGCAATGACTTCCACTGAGGTAAAGTATCTCTAGTATTATGTAATAAGTATCTGTTGTAGACAGTCTACAACCTCATATTTTTCACATTACCCTCCATTTCCCCATTCTTGGCTATTTTCACATTTTCTTCCCAAAGAAGAAACTTATTGGCTTCCCACCCCCGCCCCCCTAGTTTCCCTTCTGACTTTACTTGAAAGTACACTGAATTATAACTTTGAGAGGTTACCTCATCTTGAGGGTCTACTGTGTTTGGGAGTAGGCTACCTATCCTCATGTAACTGGATCTCATTTGAAGCTTCCCAGTGAGCTTTTATAGTTTTTCCTAATTTGTACTTTTATTTTGAAACTAATTTTCAGGCCATTTATATTTGTGATTGTTTTAGTGATTAAGATCTTTTTCCACCATATTTTCTAAAATGCTCCTTGGTTGTAAATTGGGAAAGCCATTGCCTTTTTCTGTATTTATTTTTTATGTTTTGAAACGAGGTTTTATTTGTGGTTTAATATATAATGCTTTGAAAAAGTATTTAAAAGTCCACATTCTCTGGAAAAGGTACATTGTTCAAACTGTTCCCTTTTAAATACATCTCATTAATTTTATTAATAATATTTTTTCTAAATCATTATTTACTCTTCACTTTGAAAAAGACAGGCCTCTATGAATTTCTCATTATTGTTTTGGGGCTGTTAGCTTTATGTTAGACTTTAGATCTTTAGTGTCTCCCAAAGGTCAGTCTACTGAAGGCTCATTACCAGTTTTTGGTACCACTGGAAGCCAGTGGTACCACATAACCCTTAGAGGGTGGAGCCTAGTGAGAGGAAGTTAGGCCATTGGAGGTTGTGCCCTAGAAGGGGATATTGGGACCTCTTTCTCTCTCTCTCCCTCTCCCACTGTCATTGTTTCCAGTCCTTTATAAGATAAACAGATATCTTCTATCACACATTCTTACCATGATATTCACTATTACTATGGGCTCAAAGCAACAGGGCCAAGCAGTCATAGACTGAAACTTCTTAAACTGAAGCAAAGAAAATCTTTCTTCCTGATTGTCTGAAGTATTTTGCCACAGCAGTTGTGAGAGCTGACTAAGCATACTACATGTATCTTATGCATTGATTTTGACATAAAGTTGAGTTTATACTCTATTTTAGGCTTTTGGATTTTATAACATAAATGATATTCTTGGTCCCAGTCTCCCTTAAAAAATCTCAGTCTTATCACCCATGCTAGGGTGGGCTTTTTGGTGATGCAGCTAATGTTGAGTCATTTCTGCTTCTGTAAGTAACCCTTTACCCATATTTCTGTAAGGAACCCCAATAAAACTCATCAGTTCACAAAAAAAATCCAGTCTTCAATTTTATAATCTGCTAGTAATACTATAACTCCATTTTATCTTTGCTTGTATTTAAGATACGTTTTATTTTGACCTAATTTCAGATATGTCTTCAGTCAACAGGCAATAATTAGACTTTATTTGATTAAAATATCAACTTGAAATCTCTTCTTTAATAAGCTAGCTTGTTTCCATTGTAGTTACCCATAAGTATTTTGCTTAGTCTTCCTTTTCCTGCTTTTGCCCCTCAGGATTTCTCCATATTCTCTTTTTAAAAATAGGCCACTGACTAAGGATCTGAACAGAGAGTTCTCAAAAGAAGTAAAGATGGCTAAGAAGCATTTTAAAAGATGTTCAACGTCATTAGTAATTAGGTAAATGCAAATTAAAACCACTTTAAGATTTCATCTTACCCCAGTCAGACTGGCTAAGATCAAGAGAACAAATGATACCAAATGTTGGAGAGGATGTGGGGAAAGGGGAACACTCATCCACTGCTTATGGGGCTGCAAATTTGTTCAACCCTTATGAAAAGCAGTGTAGAGAACTCTTAAAAAACTACAAATGAACCTACCATTTGACCCAGATATACCACTCCTTGGCATATACCCAAAGAACTCATCCTATTGCAGAGACACATGTACATCCACGTTTGTTGCTGCTCTTTTCACAATAGCTAAGAGATGGAAGCAACCTAAGTGTCCCTCAATTGATGAGTGGTTAATGAAAATGTGATTCATTTATACGATGGAGTTTTAATCAGAAGTAAAGAAAGATGAAATCATGAAATTTGCAGGTAAATGGATGGGACTAGAAACTGTTATACTTAGTGAAGTAACACAGACTCAGAAAAAAAAATGACATATGTTCTCCCTCATATGTGGATCCTAGAACCAAACCCTGATAAGTGAGTATGTATCCAGACATAACTACAGGAACCAGGATAATGGAAAGGAACCAGGGAGGTAAAAGAAAAGAAAGAACCTGTGAGAAGAACAGTAGGAAACAGGCCTCAATAAGGGAGAGACAGATAAAAATTGGGTTAGTTTAAAGAAGAGGGGAGAGAAGGATACACAAGGAACCTAGGAGATAAAGGGAAAGAAGGAGCTCGAGAGAGGTAGGACCATAGGAGAAGGATTATTAAGGGAGAAAGGGTAAAAATGAGGGCACCTTAATTGGGGAAACCATGATGGAGAGGTTAGACAATGCAAGAGATAAATAATGCCTAGCTAGTTTTAAAAACCAGAGGGAACCATATTAGTCCAACAACCTAATGACAAGTTATACATGTCTAGGTAAGGTTTATCTGAGAACAATTGGTCTTTGCCCAAGATTTATCTACATGGCACACAGTAATTAAAAGTACCAGACTGGAGGCTGGAGAGATGGCTCAGCAGTTAAGAACACTGGTTGTTCTTGCAGAAGACCTGGGTTCGCATCCCAGTACCCATATGGCTGCTAACAACTGTCCGTAACTCCAGTCCCAGGGGATCCAACAGCCTCTGCTGACCTCTGTGGGCATTGTACGACATGGGTGCACTGACCTACATGCAGGCAACACATGCATACATGTAAAATAAAAAATTTTTAAAATTATAAAAAGAATAAAAATAAAAAAAGTACCAGACTGGTGGAACTAACCTTCTTGGATGTTTAACAGACATACTTTGAGTCCTATACTAATTTGGTCAGAGGGACATTAAGGACAGTTTTTGCTCCCTGCCCTCCTAGGTCGACTAGTCCCAGGGGACCATGAGCATCTCTCAAAATGTCCTGTAATTGTGGTGGGTCAC
>NW_008357929.1:3353978-3375799 GCF_000622305.1 Nannospalax galili
TGTGAAAACATTACCATTGAAATCTACCTGATGACTTTATATCCATGCTCAGATGCCAAGGAGCTCCCAGTGCAACTGATTGTGACTAGTAATAATCAGATACATACAGATTAGAGATGCATGCACCAACATCTCAGTGTTATAAGCAAAAACAATGAGTCTTTCTGTAAGAAACAGTGTATTTTAAAATGAAATGGGTATCTTTTTTAAAGGTTAAAAACTCATTCAATTTTATGTCTTACAGGGTTTATACTGAGTTCAATATTGTATAACTATATTAATTCAACAGCAAACCTAAAAATTTTATAGTCATTTTTGAAAGAGATGTATCTTTGCTCTGGAAACTGTTAATGAGTATGTTAAAACCGTAATGAAATGCTTCTTCAAAAAAAATAAAAATAAAAAATAAAAATAAAAATGGGCCACTGAAACTGTCTTTCTCTGATTAATTGCCTTTAAAATTCTCAGATATGTTCTCTAACCTGTAGTTTACAGGTCATTAGATAAAGGAACCTATATCTTTTCCCTCACCTGATAGAAGTGTGATATTTAGCACACTTTCCACCTTCTTTTCTCTATTCACATCATAGTCTTTGCTAATACAGTGTGGTTTTATAGCTAGATTCTTCTTATCCTTGTGTATTAAGTACTTTTCTTCTGTGAAGACAATTGTCATTTTCATTCAGTTTTACAACAGGGTTACAAGTATTTGGTTGCCTTCTGTTTTGTTTTGACCCAGGGTCTTACTAGTCTGACCTGAACTCACTCTGTATCCCAGGCTGACCTCAAATTTGTGATCCTCCTACCTCAGCATTTCAAGTGCTAGGATTATAGGCCTACACTAGCACACTGAGTTGGTCTCTCTTACTTTTAACTTGTTTAGTGACCTTTTGGCAAAACTTCTAAGATTAGTTTCTTAGATCCAAACATTTAATTTTGATTTCTTAGATATAATACTTGACAAGGAACTTTTCTTCATGAGGAGTCCATGATCCAGCCCTTTATTGAGAATGTATTTCTGTTGCTTTCACATCTGAAAGATAGCTTGATATGTAAAATTCCTGCCAGAAGCTTTGCTTCTTTACATTACTTTCATTGTCTTGTGATATTAAGGGTTACACCAAAGAAGTCTGACACCAGCCCCATTATTATTGATGTGTTACTTTTTTCCTTATTCTTTCTTTATATAGAAATTTAACTTTCTCATCTGTATCACTGAAGAATTTTCTAGATTGTGACTTGTGTGAAATGAAGTGAAATATAATAACACTTTTTAGATATAGTCAAGCCTTCTTTAGCTCAAAAAATGTTCTTTTATAGTTAGTAATAGTATGCCCTTCAAATTTGCAAAGAAGGTAAATTCTCTCTCTCTTTTTTTTTTTTATTTTGAGACAGGGTCTCACTATGTAGCCCTGGCTGGTCTGGAACTTTCTATATACTCTGTAGATCAAACTCACAGAGATTACTTGTCCCTGCCTCCTGAGTGCTGAGATTAAAGGTGTGTAACAGGCCCTGCATGAGGGCACATCTTAAGTACTTTCACACACACACACACACACACACACACGTTCTATTAACGACTTAGTCTTACCAATATTTGGTATGCAACCTAGATGCAAAATATGCATTTTCCTCCTGGAGCTTATTATTAATGCACAAGATGGATGACGTGGCAGCTGACTTTAGTCCCAGTACTTGGGAGGCAGAATCAGGCAGATCTTTATGAGTTCACAGCTAGTCTATTCTACATAATGCAGAAGATAATCACAGAAGGAGTAAACTTCTTATAGACTACTAATAGTGTCATTACCACCTAACTTGCTTTGGATACTTCCCATGTAGCAGGCTCTGGATTAAGGTCTTTATATTCATTATCTCATTTGATTTTTCATGACAGAGTAAAGATCTGTTACCAATCAGATAGGCAGATAAGGGACTGAGCCTCCAAGAGGTCATGTAAATCAGCCGAGCTAGGTTTCAAACTAAGCCAAAGAAGAGTGGGGAAGAATATGTCCTAGCCAGAAGTCATAGCAGACTTGGTGAATTTGTAGAAAGAAAAGAAACGGAGTGAAGGGGATGGGCTAAAGGCTAACACAGTAGATGGGAGCCAGATCATGCCTTTTCTGGGAAATCTGCAAATTTGGCTTCCATGATGTCACTTTCTTTTGCTCTTTGTTGCCCTTGAGGCTAATTTTAATTCTACTACCATGCCTTTAATTTCTTGCAGCTCTCCATATCACCACTTCCATATCTTGAAAGCAAGTCCATCTTCTCTTTCTCAGATTTCATTGCTCAAATACAAGCTCTCTTTTATCTCAGCCTCTGTCAGAGTGTTGTTGCTTAGGGTTAAAACATCTTTATCCAAGCTGAGAAAGCTAAGCAGCTGTCTGCATCACCACAAGGATTCTGCATTTGATCATCTTCAGACCGCCGCTTCCTCGTTATTCAGCGCTGTCCTGGTAGACTACTCTGGAGCCTTTCTTTCAATGCACCCTACTTTTAAATGTTTGGAGAAAACTTTTCTCTTGGTATATTCTTAGACAAGATGGACTCGACTCATTCAACTATCACACAGAGATTAGGTGAAAGGGTAGGTTTGAGTTTCATTATCTATATGTTGTGTAAAGATAAAACCACTTCCAAACCTTAGAGCTCAGAGTGCTCTCTGATGCCCTGTCTTGCTGCTAGCTCCTGGGGTGTTGGGGATGTTGTACCTATTTTCCCAGTCTTTTGCAGGAATGCCATTTTCCCATTCCTTAATGCTTGATTCTTAGGTTTCTAAGCTGGTGCAGTATTTAGAAAATAAAAATTGTCCACAGCAACTCTTGAGTCTTCCTGATTAATCTGAAACCTGGCACCTCTGGGTTGTCCAAAGTCATGTCCAGCCTTCCCTGGTGAACAGCCTATCCTGTTCACCTGCATACTTTTAGTCTTACAGGACCCAAGGTCTGGGGTGAGATTAGAAATGAGAGTTTTCTTGATTTATAGAAAGAAGAACACACTTGAAGGCTTGTATGTGAAGGGGTCTTCTGTCTTCTCAATGAAGTAATTTTTTCAAAAGTTTTTGCAAAGATAACACTATATTATTGCATACATTTGGGTTTACCTTAAACTGAAGCTTGATTAGCGGTTTCTCAGTCTAGCTCTAACTGCTTGTTTGTCTTGAGACAGGGTCTTATAAGTCTACGTAGCCATGGATGACTTTTCTAATTTTTAAAAATTTATTTACTTTTTCTTTTTTGTCTATGAGTGTTTTGCTTGCATGCATGTAAGTAAGTGCACCATGTGCATGCAAACCCATGGAACTAGAGTTATACAAAAAGTTGTTAGCCATCCATATGGATGCTGGGAACTAAACCTGTGTCTTCTGGAAGAACAGCCAGTGTTCGTAACCACTAGGCAATCTTTCCAGCCTCCAAGGATGACTTTTGAACTTCCGATTCTTTTGCTTCTGTCTCTAGAGTGCTGGGATTATAGGCAATTAAATTCCCCAGGTCCATCTAGCACCATCACACCCTGTTTAGTTTATACAGGGCTGGGGATCTAACTCAAGGCTTTGAGCATGCTAAGTAAGCACTTTGTCAACTGAGCTACATCCCTAGCCCCTCTGTCTGCTTTATAATTAGAAAGTTGGCAGCCAATTCTGACATTTCCTTGTTTATTTTATTTGTAAGTATTTCTTTGAATTAAATCTTTGTGCAGATATACTCAGGAACCAGAAAGCTTTCTACCATTTTCTATTTGTGATATAGTTCAGTAAACATCTGAATATGACAACAGCATAAAGAGAGTTTTTGTGAGACTCGTACTTAATGTCTATTCTATTCTTTAATGCTAAAGAGACAAAGGAAAAATGGAACCTTTGCAATGTCAGAGACAAGCAAAGCCTCAAATACTGTAACTTGAATTGATAGTACTGAGTGTCACAGTGAAAGTCAATATTTCTACAGTGTTTTTCTCAACTTAGATTTATCAATGGGTTGAGAAAGTATACAATTACATTTGCCTAGGTTTTTACAAATATGGTTTAGTTCACCATTTGTCACTGCTATTTTTCAGATTCAAAACTACAGTTTGAGGTGATGCATTGCATTCTTTTTTTTTTTTTAAGCCGGTAACAGGTATAGATGGAACACAATTGCTGATCTCTGATTTTATGTTACATTTTTACAGCTTCCATTTTCTAAAGCTTGCAGGTGTTTAAAATATATTTTATTTATTATTTTTATTTTATGTGTATGAGTGTATTGCCTGCGTGTATGTGAGTGCAACCGTGTCGTGCAATGCAGTGGAGGTCAGAAGAGGGTGTTGGATTCCCCTGGAACTGGAGCTAAGGACAGTTCTTAGCCACCATGTGGGTGCTGGGAATCAAATCTAGGGCTTCAGACCCCTGGAACTGGAGTTAAGGATGGTTCGTAGCTGCCATGTCGGTGCTGGGAATCGAACCTGGGTCCTCTGCAAGAGCAGTCAGTGCTCTTAACCACCGAGCCATCTCTCCAGCCCCTAATGCTTGCAGTTTTCTCCCTCCAGTTTCCCTTTTCAACCACCTCATCTGACTTCATGATTTCATTGCTTTTCTGATCCTGAATTCCCATTTTACAGTTCCTGACCATCTCCAAGTCTTTCTGGTTGAAATCAGAAGGAGGTAAACAGCCAGTCAAAATCACTTCTAGTCACTTTCTATAGCTTGTGACAAAATGCTGACAAAAACCAACTCGGGGAGGAAAGGGTTTACTTCACTTTCAGCTTGCAGTTCAGGGTCTCTGCTGAAACTGAGGCTGCTTACAGTTCATCATGGAAGGAATGTTGAGCTGGAATGGACGTACAGACCGTGGAGGAGCACCGCTTACCCGCTTGCTCCCTGGGCCCCTACTCAGCCTGCTTTCTTATTCAACCCAGGACCACCTGCCCAGGGGTGGCACCTCTACAGTGGGATGGGCCCTCCCACATTACTCAACAATCAAACAAAATGCCTCACAGACTTGTCCACAGGCCAGTCTGATAGAGGAAATTCCCCAGTTGAGGTTCCCTCTTCTCTAGTGTGTCAAGTTAACAACTGAAGCTGTCTAGCATAAGCACCTTGTCAGAAAATGGGCGGGACCATGCTCAGTAAGAAGGCTTTTACCCTCTCCTTCACATCTAGCTTAAAAGTAAATCCTTCCTTCTCTTACCCTCTTTGAAATTTAATTCCCCAGTATCCACTCCAAAATAGAAAAGACTAGAAAGAGCACACAAATATTGGACACTTGCTCTTAGTAATGTATCATGTTTATTAACTTTAATACCTCCTTAATGTTTTTGCTTCTTGCCTTTCTAATTTAGCTGTGTCTCTACTTGTAAAAATTATATGACTAATGTCCAGTTCTACATTTAGCAAAATTTCTAAAGCTTTGTTAGTACACAGGGCAATGAATATGAAATGAGGTCTGCATTCTTTATTTGGTTAAGTTTAAGACTTTTCAAGTAACACCATCTGAAAATGTTATAGCACGACAGTGCAGTCCTCCCTTGGGACAGAATCTCTCTAGTGGGTTCAAAACCTGGAGAGAAAATACACTGTTATCTTACTATCTTTTTTTCAGCACTAGAATTAACCCCAGGTTCTTACATATGCTAGGCAAGCACTCTACCACTAAGCTATATCCTCTGCCCTCTTTTTTTTTTTTTTTTTTTTTTTTTTTTTTTTTTGGAACTTATTTGGTCGCCCAGACTGGCCTTGAACTCGTGATCTCCCTGCATCAGCCTCCTGATTAACTAGTATTACAGGCCTGTGTTGTCCTGTTTCTTCTCATCATTGCCACAGCACATACACATTGCCCCAGCATTTTTACATATGCATGAACTAAAACTAAAAACTAACAGTAAGGGAAATTTTCAGCTGGAAAACAATCTAAAGGAGAAGGCTGGAATTAATGACTAATATGAGATGTTGAGGGGAGAGGACAGGGAATTCATAATGTCCCAACTTGATTTGTTTTTGTAAACAAAGTTTTACTGGAGGGTAGCCTCACTTATTTATCTCCGTAGTATCTATGACTCTTCCTCACTGCAATGGCAGAGTTTACTAGTTCCAACAGCCTGAAATATTTATTTGTCATTTTACAGAAAGTATTTGATAGCCTCCCAGTGACTATTGGCTTGTACACAGAATCTGTACTTCCATTTCTTGGTTTGTGTTCCCACCCTTTCCTTTGAAGGCCAGGTATTCTGAGGGTGTGTACCATCCCTCAACAAGGGGTGCTGCTGGTCGGAAGTAATGAACTGAGATGACCCAAACATGGTACCTTTGAATGTGTTACATGAATTGAATCAAGAGCTCAAGTCTAAACCTATTAGCACATGGATATATCCTAACTACAGGGGTTATTGTGAAAAATGGGCATGAGATCTAATTGAAATCATGTGAGGAAAAGATTGTTCATGGTTTTGGGGAAATGTTTCTTCGCTTTTAATAGAGGCCAAGATGTGCTCTCTCCTCTCCTAGGGTGTGTGTGTGTATGTGTGTGTGTGTGCATGTGTGTGTGTGTGTGTGTGTGGCACAAGTGCCACAGTAGTATTGTAGCCATTTTGCCACAAAGAGGAAATATGGGCAGCACAGTATAGGAACAGAGCTGAGATCTGGACCACTGACCTTGAAGACTGACTTCCTGATTTGATTCAGTTAATTTAATTGTTTTATACTTAATTTGTTTTAAAATTTTACTATTTTTATTTTATGTGTATGAGTATAATGCCTGCATCTAGGTAGGTGCACCTGTGTCATGAAATGCCAAGGGAGGTCAGAAGAAGGTGTTGAATCCCCTGGAACTGGAGTTACAGATGATTGTCAGCTGCTGTGTGGGTGCTGGGATTCAAACCCAGGTCCTCTGCAAGAGCAGTCAGTGCTCTTAACCTCTGAGCCATCTCGCCAGCCTCAATTTAATTATTTTTAATTATTCTTAACTTCATTATTAACATTTATTCTTAATTACTCTTGTACTGTGTTTTCTGTTATGTGCAACATTAAATTTCCAACCCACAGAAATATCCTTATTCCATTGACTTTGTAATCATGGTAGGACTTTGTGTTCATTTTGTTTATTTGTACAACTAAAAACGTCTTTATACTTGTACATAACTACTTTCTATTTCATTTTACTAATATTTCTGACTAAAATTCCTAGACAAACAGATCAAAACCTTCAAAACTCATAGCCCAAAGTGGTGGTCACTAGTGTGTGTATGTTTGTGTGTGTGTGTGTGTGTGTGTGTGTGTGTGTGTGTGAGGCCTTCAAATAACTTGCAACCTAATTACAGTCCTCATCACCTGTATTCTTTGATTAGTGGTCAGAGAAGTCACATGCAGTCCCCTCAAGCTGGTGGGGCCTCATCTGCTGCCCTCAGGCTAGTGTGGCATCCTTCCTGTGGCACCTTCTGTCTTCTCCCTGCCTCCTGCGTTCTCCCTCCCTGGTCCGTTCTGTCCTTGCTCTTTGTTCTCTTGTCACGCAGTTTTTCTGTTATTTCCTTGAAGAGGCTGCATATTTTTTTTGTATCTCCAAACATGAAGATGCACTGTTCTCTTCTCCTGAAATATCTTCATTCCACATTTCACCTACATCATTCTTGTCCGTGCTTCCATCTGCATCCTAAATGATGACTTCGCCAGCTCCCAAGGCTACTTCTGTTCCTCTTTCATGTTACCATCTGCCTTATACATCCTATTTCACAGCCAGGCATTAGCTTGCAGGTATTTATTCAGGATCTGTAAGTGCCATGAAGGCTGGAGACCGGGGCTTCATCTTGTTCACTGCTAGATCTCAAATCCTTAGCAGAGTGTCTGGCCTGAGCTGGTCCTTGATATACAACTCCAGACTAAATAAATAGTTTTGACCATTTTAAAAGATGAAGTTACGGAAACCACCCATGTTTAAATGCAGAGAACATTTCTAGTGACTCGTGACTAATGGCTTGAGGAGAATGCTGGATAAACAGTAATAAATTCTTATTCTCTGACTCTGTTTTCCAGAAAACATGCAGAAAATTAGACTTTTAATTTGAAAACCATTCATATCTTAAAATATATTAGGTTCTCAGAATGTTCTAAACTTCTTCAAGCATATTTTAGTTATCTCACTTTGATGGTAAGAAACTGAGATTCTCTATAAAGAAGATATACAATCCAGCTTGCTTATTAATGAACTGGTAGCTATGGATGTCACAATCACCACTGCAGACCTTCCCCACAAATGTCCACACCTAGAAAACAGCTTCTCCTTAGTTTGTAAGAGTGAAGAACTTGTGGCCTACTGGATCATCAGAGGCTCCGTGTGTGTGTGTGTGTGTGTGTGTGTGTGTGTGTGTGGTGTATGTACTGCTGTGGATTGACTTGTGTTTCATTCATGCCTCCCCTAAAAATGTCTGTGCTGAAACTCTTACTCCCAGTGTGAACTAAACCAAGTAAGTTGTTAGTCCTATATCTAAGTCCTTCCTAGAATAAGATGCCCAACGTGTTTGGAGATGGAACCTCTGGGAAATAATTGGGTCATATGGGTGGAGTTCTGATGATAGAATTAGTTCTTTTTAAAGGAGAGAGAGATACCAAAGAGCTAATGTTCATCTTCCTCCTCTCCTCTTCCTCCTCCTCTTTCCTTTCTTTCTCTCTCTCTCTTTCTTCCTCCCTTCTCCCCCTTCTCCTTCCCCCTCCACCTCTTTCTTTCCCCATCTCCCATGTAAGGATATAGTGAGAATGTATTCACAAGCCCAAAAGAGAGGCCTCACCAGAACGTGACTAGGATGGTATTCTAATCTTGGACTTCTAGCCTCCAGAACTCTGAGAAAACATATTTCCAGTGTTTAAATTACCAGTCTACGATAATTTATTTACAGCATCTCATGATGACTAAGACACACCTCCAAAATACTTTTTACATTTCTTAGATCCATTCTCACTTCCAGGGTCACTTCTTTAGCATAACCTTGTATCTTCTCCGCTGGACATTTGTGAATATCTTCTTCACTTTTCTCTCCAACTAGATCATCATGTAGCAGTCAGAAAGGCCACCAGAGACTGCATATCTGTACAGCATTACTGACTGTCGACACCAGCACTAAAGCACTGTGAACACTTCCCATTGTTCTTACAAGCAAAAGCAAGGAGACAAAACACCGAGATCTCTCTTGTTGAAATTATCACATATTTGGACCAAAATTATGAAATTACTGCAAATATCAACCTAAAGACTAGTTGAGTAGGTAGATATGGTGATCCATGTCTGTTACCCCAGCACACAGGAACTGAGGCAGGAGAATCTTGAGGTTGAGGCAAGCCTGGACACCATCAGAAATCTGTCTCAAAGAAAATTAAATATGTTTAGACAACAACATCGCTCATTGTATTTCAATAGAACTTCATAAGATGTTTGAGTTGGAAACTTACATAAAGTTCACACATTCATTGATGAGAGGTCAAGGTCAGTTTTACTAAGCTGCATGGAGCCCCAAAGCTCACTGGGTAGAACATGCTCCTGGAGTCAAACAGGTATCAGTTTGTAAGAGGACAGAATCCTTTGAGTAGGAGAAAAGCAAAGGATCAACCAGGGAAGCAAACTTTTTCATTAGTTCTTTCTAAGGTGCAAAGCTAGGGCCTGCAGGAACTGGCCATGCTATGTGAGCAGACACATCACTCAGCCAAGCCAAGCAAGTCATTCATGTCTGAGCTCTTTCTTCTATGGGGGTGGGGGGGAGTAGTTCAAGGAACCCTCTACAGAGAACCAGTCACCGTGGTATCTGATCCTGTCCTTATCCACACGAGAGATTCCATCTCCTCCACCTCCTCTTATGCCGTGGGCCAAGCTGCCTTCATGAAGAGGTAGGAGTGCTATTTAGAGGAGATGCTTGTCCATGACAGGGTGACAGGAGCTAGGATGTTGCTTCGAGTGGCAGTGAAGGCCAGTAGACAATGGGCAGGAGATTGTGGAGCTCTGTGGGAGACACAAGTGCCTGGCAGCAAGAGAAGGCAGAAAGGCCAGGAATAAGGAGGAAAGGCAAAGGGTGTGTGTGTGTGTGTGTGTGTGTGTGTGTGTGTGTGTGGTGTTTCTCCCTCCCATTTAAAAGTCAGGTATTCTTTGGAGCATCAGTATCAGTGTGTAATGTTTTTAATAATATCATTTTTTAAAATATTGTACTTATTATTTTCATTTTATGTGTATTGCCTGAATGTATGCTAGTATACCCATGTCGTGCAATGCCCTCAGATGTCAGAAGAGAGCATCATATCTCCTGGAGCTGGAGTTATAGATGGTTGTTAGCTACTGTGTGGGTACTGGCCTGAAATTCGTTATGTAGACCGGGATGGTCTGGAACTCACAGAGATCCACCTGCCTCTGCCTCCCAGGTGCTGGGATTAAATGTGTGTACCACCACACCTGGCTTGATAATATAATTTCAATAATACATTATTTTGGTGAAATTGGCTCATACTGCAATCTAAGCTAGGGGACACGTAATCAGAATGAGGGGGCTGAGGACTGAGGGAAATCTAAAGTGTCTACCTCAGTAGATGACTGCATATCCTGAGAGAAGTGAAGCAGACCTGAGTTTTCAGGGAGACGTGAGAGGGAAACCCACACAGGGAGGCAGAGAGGGTTCTTCCTGTGCTCTGATTTTCTTGAAGAGAACTACAGCAACCAGTGCCCCATTAGGCGAACTTGAGAGAAAGGGGTTCTATAGCAATATTTAATACAGTTCGGTTGCCCACATGTTCCATGAACTCTTTGTCATTGAACTGTGCTCAACATCCCTGGAGAATTTTCATTCACAGAATAAAAACACAAGCTGCCACAGGGCTGAAGCGACTGCAGTAAACTCCACTGCATCAGAGAACCAAGACTTCCCCTGGGCAGTGGATAATCTTTGAAAAATTAGACAGGGATTTGGTGATGTACAAATCCAACTGGTGTGACAGATTTATGCGGCTAGTAATGATCTGTGGTTTTGAACTGTAACATGAAATGCCAGACAGTGAGTCTTTGGAGACCACCAGCATTGGAGAGGCCTCTCCATGTGGGCTGCCCTGTTATTTATATTAAGTCCATTTTGCACATTGAGCAGTTTCATTTTCAAAGGGAAGACCAAGGTCTTTGACTTCTAAACTCCAAGCCCACACTGACCACACCCCAACCCACCCCAGACGTTGGCCTTCCTAGCACACCCAGCCTCCTCTGATTGGATGGCGGGCTTTGGGCAGAAGATACACCACACAGTTTGCTTGCAGTTGTTTGACGTTGTTTTATTTACAAATCATGAGCACATTTGGGTCGCTGAGCACATATCTCAGAGACTCTCGCCAGCCCAGACAGATGGAGACGTAAATCAGGCCCTGTCTGCTTTCCTCCGCAGATGGTCACATAGAAGGATGTCTTGGGTCCCTATGTGTCCTGCGGAGAACCACTGCCCCTGATGTGTGCCCTGGGAGGCCAGTGGCCTCCAACTGGGGCTAGAATTAGAGCACCTCCAGCTGGTTCTTCCCTTCAGTTCCTTGACTGATTCTGGAATATCAGGTGCACAGTATATTTTATTTTCTTAGCACTTCCAATTTTACTACTCAATATTTGTACTTAACTTTTCTGGAATTTGTACCTCTTTCTCTCTTAGTAGATGAGCACAGACTTAGATTTTTTTTTTACTGGATCAACCAAAACAGAGACACTTATATGGTGACTTTGTTGCTACTTGCTTTGTGTTTTCTTTGTAAATCAACTTTTATGAATATATGGTTTACAAACAAGAGCACTGCTGTTGACAGTGTACAGGTGGGTAACTTGGCAAATGTGTGCACCCATGAAAGTGCTACCCTCAGACTCCCCATTCATATCAGCCCCACAGCTTCCATTCCCTTTGTGGGCAACTACAGGTCTCTTCCTTGACATGTTCCAGGATAGTTCCATTTCCAGAGGATTCTATAAATGAGATCATGCTGCGAATACTGTTTGTGTCTGGCTTTGTACATTGAAGATAGTGTTTGGGAGAGATTTATGGTTTTATACTTATCAACACCGCCTTTTAATTGTTATATAGTAGTCTATCCTTCCAATGTAGTGTATTTGTTTACTCTTTTAACTATAGATTTATATTTATATTATTTCTAGTTTGGACTTACTATGGATGAAGCAAGAACATTCTTACATTGAATTTTTATGGTATTTTTCATCTTTGGGTAAATACCTAGTCCTAGGATGGCTGTCTATTTAACCTTATAACATCGGCAGTTCTAAGGCAGTTGTGCCCTATTGCCTTCCTTCCCGTCACGTAGTGCCTCAGTCGTCAGGAGGGTCTGTTAATAAGGCAAAAACAAAGTGCTGATTTGTAAATGACGTCTCCCAATACTATCCAACTGCTATCCACCTATACCCCTGGGTTTGTACTTAATCATATTGTGGACGTGTTTTTATCAGCATGCTTCTTGGTATTTCTCTCAGCAATCATTTTCTCCTTGCATATACTATCAGTTATTGCAATGCTGGTGTCTGAGTTTCTAATAGTGAGCTGTCTTATTTCTAAATGAATACCAGTTAATCAGAGTGTATTTATTTCTCTATTATTATTTCTGGACTATAGTCTCTACTCCTTAGGTTTCGAGTATATCAACATTCATATGTGTGAGATTGTTTTTCTCTCTATACATGATATATTTTCATATTTTAGACTCAATATAATGGTGCCTTTCAAAATCAATCCATGTCCATTCTTTCACCCAGATACAGGCTCTGAAGCAATTAATTTTGCGTTGTCCTTAAAGACTTGATAAAAGATATCTGTGATACTGCCTGGTTAATGCTCTTAAAAATAGGAAATTTCAGGGTTGGAGAGATGGCTCAGCAGTTAAGAACACTGGCTGCTCTTACAGAGGACCAGGATCAGTTCCCAGCACCCAAATGGCAGTTAACAACCATTCATGACTCCAGTTCCGGGGGTCCAATGTCTTCCTCTGGTCTTTTAGGCATTGCACACATTGGTGTGCATACATGCATGTAGGAAAGACATTCATGCACATAAAATAAAAATAATAAAGAAATAAAAATTTTTTCTCATTCTATTTTCTGTGTTACCCTAGGCAATTATATTTTCTATATATTCTGAGGGAGTTGTAATCACTTATAGTTTGTTAGAATATAATCTATTTAATCCAGGTAATCACATTATTTTCATAGACCTAATAAAGCATTTTCATATGCATATTCTGCAAGTCTTTTTCTGCATTTTTACCTTTTGTCATTTTAAAGAAATTGTTACTGCCATCTTTTATTAAGTAACTTGGCTCTTTGACAATTACATACATGCATGTAATGCATTCTTGCTACTCACATCTTCAACCCTCCCTTATCTTCTTCTGGCTCCTATCAAACTCTGTCCTCCTTATGTGCCCTTTTCCCAGATTTATGGCTTTTGGTTTAGTTTTGTGACCCATTTAGTTTATCCAGACCTTCTGTGTGACCACTGGGTTGGAATTACCCATTGGGGTCTGGTGATGTCACCAGGGGTTACAACTGAAAGCAATGACTCCATCTGTCCCTGAACAGATCAGTAGGAACTTGTTCAGCAGTGAGGGGTAGGGTACCTTGGGCCCTTCCTCCACCTATGCCTGACTGTTGATGCAGCCCCAGTTCAGTCTCTGTTGAGAATTCTTGTTCACAATGGCTACCTCTTGCCCAGAAGATGGCATTTCACTCTGTCTTCCAGCTCTTACATTCTTCCTGCCCCTCTTCTGCAATGTTCCCTTGAGCCTTAGAGGGAATGATATAAATGTCTTGTTTAGGGGTGAGCATTCAGTGTCACTATTCTGAAGTCCTTATGCCACCAGTTTCTGCATTCACTGAAGCTCACTAGGAAGAGATGCTCATCTGATTAACGTTGAGAGCGGTAATTGTCTATGGGCACAAACATATATATTTAGAAGGTGGTTTGGCATTATGTCAATTTACCTAAACAATAGAAAAGTTATCTGCTATGAACCTTTGGATGGGTTTATAGTAGCACCAGCTATGGCTTCCCACTGGTAAAGCAGATTGCAAATCCAATCAGAGAGCAGGTGGCTACCCCCATAACCACCATGCCACTATTACACAAGTGTGCAAATCTTGCCTGATATCATAACTTGCAGGGTTCACATCTGTATAAAACCACTGATGCCTTTTCTCCCCCAGTAGTCTGCAACAGCACCTTCTAACTTAATGAAAGCTAGTTGACAAAGAGGAGACTTCCAGTTCTGTTCCAGCTTGGTTGCTCTGTACCATTCAACCAAAGTGTGTGGTGTCTTCTGTGATGCCTTTTATCATGTGGTTCTGGCAGGAAACCAAGAGGAATGGCAAGAACCTGTATTGTTTGGGGGATCTCCCTGACCCACAGCTCATAAGGCCACTGTGTTTTTTGTTTAATAACCCATAGCTTTGAAGAGGAGCTTTTCCCAGCCATGCAGGGTTTCTCCTTTCCAGCTTAGTCTGGTTACAAGAGAGTAAGTTTCCAGGTGGCTTTTTCATATCCCTTTCATTTTAGTTAATTAACCCTGTTCCCCTCCCCTTCACCTTTCTTATCTCACCATTCCCTCCCTGCTTAACCCCCCCCCCATATTCTCCTGCTCTATTTTCATATTACTTATGTTTTGCTATGCCCCTCCCAATAGGGCATTTTCGTCCTGTGTCCCAGGGGCCTGTTTCCTCCAAAGGGTGGGGCCTGCTGCAAGAATTGAGTGTGGAGAGTTAGCCACAGAGGGAGGGGGTTTCTGCGTGCCATCTTGAGAAGGAAGCTGGGGGAACGGACAGGTGGCACACAGAGAAAAAGATGGCCCTGGCGTCTCACCCACGTGGATTCGAGAGGAGGCATTTACTGACCTGGGGCGAGACTGCAGTCCCAAGATGCCTGGGCAGAAGTTAACGGCGTCTGTGGGCAGGCATGGAAGTGATCTGGAACAGCCAGAAAAGCCAGTATAGAGCTGAGGTGCCTGGCCGTTCGTTTCTTTGTAAGTTTCTCCATTTCTCTCCTCACCCCACTCAAGATATAAAATGAAAAATTCAGATAAAAATGTTATCTGGTTTGTCTGATAGCACACTGAGCAAGAGACTCTGAAAAACAGAGCAGGAAGGTGAAAATTTAGTGGGGTACCTCCCAATAGACTCTTTCTAGATTTTTGGCTTCCCCGGGAACTCCAAGTTAAACACATAAAATTAGAGATTTAAAGCTAAGATCTACACGTGTTTGTGTTTTTTTGGGGGGGAAGGGACATGTGGCATTTTTTTTCTTGCCTGGACTACCTTACTCAATATGTTTTTTCCAGTTTTGTCAATTTACCTGAAAATTTCGTTTTTTACAGCTGAATAGATGTTCCATTGTCATATGTACCACATTTTCATCATCTGTTCATCAACTGGCAGACTCTAGGATGATTCCATTTCCTAGCTATTGTGACTAGAGTGGAAGCGAACCTGGATGAGCAGGCTTATGGCTGGATTTCATGTTTTCAAGTTTTGGTAAGAGTATTGGTCTGTAATGTTTTCCTTGTGCTGTCACTGTTTATTTATTTATTTTTTAAATTTTTACAAAAAACTTTATTGAGAATTTCATGCATGTATGTCAGGTGTTTTGATCAAATCCATGCCCACTCCCTCCCCTCCAACATTCCTCCCTCTGAAGAGGTAACTCTAAAATCTTTTAAAGGTTAGATACAAGCTCCCAAATACTTTTGACATTTTTGGCTTTTGAAACAGAGTATGTTCCTAACAGGCCCAAGGACATTTTGACTTTTGCCAAGAAACTGGCTACATTTCTTTGGGGTCTTTTTACCCTAACTGCCTAGCCAATTCCTACCTCCTATTCTTATCATGCCATCCTCTAAGGGGGTTGCCCAAATTGCCAATAAAGAATAGGAATGCAGACTGCTCTGGCTTCTTCCATACTGAACAGGGACGCAAGGTGAAGCAACTGGAGTACCCCTTCAGTGGGTCTCTCTAAAAGACTCCCAAATTGCATAACTCTTGTCTCTAAGGGGAAAAGAAAGTCCTTGAATTGTGAATAGGAGATGTGAAGGAGAAGTAAAGGCAAGAGTAGTTAGTATTACAAGTTCTAGACAGGGAACCAGAAAAAAGTCAGAACAGGGCAATTTTCAAATGTTCATATGAGAGTCCATTGGTATTTCTTGACAAGGGCTTCCAAAAGCATCCCTCTATTGGCTTCTCCCTCATTTTTCCTTTGTCTTCCAAGGCTGGACTAGTTGATTGGGAAGAGTGGCTAGATACTCAGGTGAGGGTCCAGTGACTCTGCTTGGCACTCCTTTAATGAAAGAGCACAGCCGTCAACAAGCCCAATTGTGACTATGTTTAGCGATCAGGCTCAGCCAAAGTCATGATGATGGTAGTTATTTCATGCAGAAGGGGCTGTATAGCATCATCTTATTAAAAGAACCTGGAATTTAAAAGGATTTGGTGCTAGGAGTCACATACGAGGGAGAACATACGTTGTTTGTTTATCTGAGTCTGTGTTACTTCACTTAGTATAACAGTTTCCATCCATTTACCTGCAAATTTCATCATTTCATCTTTCTTTACTGCTGAGTAAAACTCCATCGTATATATGAACCACATTTTCATTATCCACTCATCAATTGAGGGACACCTAGGTTGCTTCCATCTCTTAGCTATTGTGAAAAGAGCAGCAACAAACATGGTTGTACAAGTGTTTCTACAATAGGATGAGTCCTTTGGGTATATGCCAAGGAGCTGTCACTGTTTTTAAGTTCATTTTCCACGCAAAATATATTAGAAAGTGAAAAGTCTTCTTCTGGTTCCAAAATTGCCTACACAAAACTCTTTTCTCCTTAAGTGTTTGATAGGATTTACTAACAATGTCATCTTTGCTTTGTTTACTTTGTTGAGGAAAGTATTTAATTATATAAGTTAAAGATGAATTGCTATTACATTTTTAAAAATTCTTATGTCAGTTATGATAAATTGTATTAAGAAATTTGACTATCTGATACATTTTCAAAAGCAATAGCTTAATGTTTTTGTACTTCTTACTTTATTTTTATGTCTCAGTCACTTTTATGTCTGCAATATTTACAATGATGGGCATTTTCTTTCCCACATTGGTATTTATGTATTTCTTTCTACATGATCAATTTTGTCAGAGAATCACTGACTAATTAAATTTTTCAAAGAGATAAACTTTGGTTTCAGTGACTTTCTGTATTTTTATGCATTCTCTGTCCCATCTGTTTCTTCTTTTAGCTTTATTTTGTTCCTTCTGCTTATTTTAAGCTTGATTTTTCAAGGTGAGAATTTAGATCATTGATTTTAAATCTTTCCACAGTGAACACAGTGGACTCAAGAGGTCCAGCACTGCCCTCCTTCCAGTGAGAATTGTGTGCCTTAGGGGCCTCAGCTTCATCTGTTGCCCAGTGAGCACAGCATGAGTAGGAGACTCTAAACCTGCATGTAGCCCCTCTCCAACCAAGAGGTGATTGTCCATGAGGTTTCAGTGTCCCCTCCCCCCAAATTATTACTGTGAGTACAGTGTATCCAGGAGCATCATTGCCACCCATCATCCTAGTGAGGTCATCAGTAAGAGAAGAGAAGCAAGCAAAAGGGTTACAAATAGGAAACTGTGGTTATTTGAATGAAAATGTTCCTCACGGGCTCCAAGTATTTGGACATTTTGTTCCCAATTGGTGGCGCTGTTTTGGGAGGTTTTAAGAAGTGTGGTCTTGCTGGAGGAAGCATGTCACTGAAGACAGGCTTTGAGAGTTCATAAGCCTTGCCAGATTTCCAGACTCTCTCTGCTTCCTGTGCCTGCTTCAAGATGTGATCGCTTGGCTTTCTGCTTCAGTGACCTTTGCTGCCATGATGGACTCTTACCCCTGGAACCACAAGCTCAAGTAAATTCTTCTTTTTATAAGTTCCCTTGATCATGTGGTTTATCACAGAAACAGAAAAGTAACTAATATAGAAGTTAGTACCAGAGAGTGGACTGCTGGCCATGAGGAGCCTGACTGTGTGGGGTTTTGGCAGAATGTGGAAGACTTTGGAAGTTTTAACTAGAAAACTTGTTGAATGTTGTAAGCAGAGATTAACAGGCTATTCCTGTCAGGCCTGGAAGAAAGTAGTGCTGAGAACAGTGTAGTTCCGAAGGGAAATAAGGACTTAAGCAGTAACTGGGCTATTTTGGTAAAGAGTTTGGCTGGAGTCTACTTACAGCCTAAGAGCTTGTGGAGGCTAAGTTGAAAAACTGTGGACTAATTTTTTTGTGAAGGAAATTTCAAGACAGCCTAATGAAGAATCAGTGGCATGGTTATTAATGATGAATATTATGGAGATCTACAATGAAAAAGAACAAGTGGGGCAGAAAGAAATGCCGAATGTACAGTTTGCATTAAAACAGAGTGCTGTGAAGATTACTGTTGGAGCCAAGGCATGTGCTGAAGGATTGGATCTCTTTGATAAAGGGATTAGAGTTACTGTACTGGATAGCTTTAGTGTCAACTTGACACACCTGGGTTGAGGGAACCTCAATTGAGGAATTTCCTTCATTGGACTGGCCTGTGGCCACATCCATGGGGCATCTTCTTAATTACTGAGTGATGTGTCAGGGCCCAATCCACTGTGGGTGGTGCCACCACTGGGCAGGTGGGCCTGTGTTGCATAAGGAAGAAAGCTGAGCAGGGGCCAGGGGAACAAGCCAGTAAGCACTGTGCCTCCATAGTCTGTGCTCCAGCTCCTGCCTCCAGGTTCCTGCCCTGATTTTCCCAGGGGTCCTGGTTCCTCCAAGGGGCAGAGCCTGCTGCAGAGAATTGACTGTGGAGAGTTAGCCACAGAAGGAGGCGCTTGTGGCGCTATCTGGCATGGGAGCCATGAACACGAGGGGGTGGGGCAGCAGCCAGGTGTACTCAAGAACAGAATGGCCTGGCACTTATGGACCTGGGGCAAGACACTGGCCCCTGAGGCATAGGCGAAAGTTAGCAGTGACTATGGGTGTGTCACAGGAGCAATCTGGAATGGCGGGCTCTGAGTCGCATCGCAGAGCTGGGTGGCACAGAGCTGAGCAGTGCAGATCTAGGCACTGGGTGTTCATTTCTTTGTAAGTCATCCCCCCCCCTTGATAATAATAAATGTACATAAAGATATGTTATATGGTTTGCCTGATAGCGTAAGAGACCCAAAGAGAACTCTGGCAGCACTTGGGCTCCCTGATGAACTGTGACCCTGGAGATGTAAGATAAATAAACCCTTTCCTCCCCAAGTTGGTAGTGGTCAGAGTGTTTTGTCACAGCAATGAAGAAACAAACTAGGACAGTGACTAAGGAGAGGCCTACAGATTTGTTTTTAAACAATGAAAAGAGTGCCTTCAGGACAAGATCACACCCAGACTCCAGCTGTGAAAGGAAAAAGCCTAAAGAGGTGCCTGATCCCAGAAAACTACTATGGACAAAAACTAATAGTAAAACAGGCCAGGGTCTATCCCAGGCTGACAGCTGAACTTGACGATGTTGTATTCACATGGTGCTGGTGTTAGAGGCATGAAATATGCAAGAGTGAAAGGGTCATCAGTCCTTCCTTTGCTGTTTCAGTGAGCCACCAAGGCCAGGCAGCATGCAGGGGGGTTTCCTGTATAAAGAAGTCCCTGACAAGGTCATTGTGTGAAGCTGTGAAAGTAAAGCTGGTTTGGCAGTGGAGACCCCAAGATGACAAAGATGAGCCATGAGACATCTGCCAAGAAGAGCTGCATGCAGGGAGTAGTATCAGCCCAAGAGAGAGATGTATGTTGCATGCAGCAAAGCTTGAGGGGTTGAGCTGTCTAAGCCCTTAGGAAGTGAAGTCCCGGAAGTCAGACATGGAGCTACTAGATTTGCTGTTTGCCCTGCTAGTTTTTGGTTTTGTTTTGTTCAGGTATTTCCTCAATGTGTCTCCATAACACTCTTTTGGAATGGGAATATGTGTTAGGTTTCATTGTATATTGGAAGTACTTAACTTGTCTTTTGATTTTACAGGGACTTACAGTTTAGAGATTGCCTTGCGTCTCAGAAGAGACTTTGGACTCCAGACTTTCGAATAGTATTGGGTCTGGTAAAGACTATGGAGACTTTTGAAGGTAGGGCCAGGGAGTAGAACGTGGTGGTTTGAATGAAAATGTCCCCCATAGGCTCCAAGTATTTGGGCATTTTGTCCCAAGTTGGTGGCTCTGTTTTGAGAGGTTTTAGGAGGTGTGGCCATGCCAGAGAAAGCAAGTCACTGGAGTCAGGCTTTGAGAGTTCTTAAGCCTTGCCAGATTTCCATTCACTCTCTGCCTCCTGTGCCTGCTTCAAGATGTGATTGCTTGGCTCTCCACTCTGCAACCTTGGCTGCCATTATGGACTCTTACTCCTGGAACCACAAGTTCAAATAAACTCTTCCTTTTATAAGTTCCCTTGGTCATGGTGTTTTATCACAGCAACAAAAATGTAACTAGTACAGAAAGGAAGAAGTCAAAGTATCTCTATTTGTAGATGATATGATTCCACATGTAAGAGACCTTAAAGATCCACCAGAAAACTCTTAGAACTGATAAAGCTTTCAGCAAAGCATCAAGGTACTAAATTAACATACAAAACCCTGCAGCCTTCCTATATACCAATAACAAACATGGAAACAATCCCATTCAGAGGTACCTCAAAAGGATGAGATGCCTTGGAATAAACCTAACCAATGTGGTGAATGACCCTCTACTGCAAAATCTTTATAATAAGAGAGAAATAGACAAAAAAATTAAACACTCAACAACCGTTGAAGAAGAGCCTAGAAGATAGAAAAGCATCCATGTTCATGGATTCAAATAATCAACATTACAAAAATTGCTCTTACCAAAATCAGCCCACAGATTCAACATAACCTCCACCAAAATACCAACAACTTTCTTTACAGAAATAGAGAAATGATCTTTAAAACCATTTAGAAGCACAAAAGACCTCAGCTAGCTAAAGCAACACTGAGGAAAAATAAAAATAAATAAATAAATAAATAAATAAATAAATAAATAAAATACTGCTGGAGGTATCATCATACCTGGCTTCAGGTTATACTATAGAGCCATAGTGTAACAAAAGTAGTGTAGTACGGGCACAGACATGGACATGTTCATCATTAGAACAGAATACAAGACCTAGACATAAACACACAGCTACTGTGACCCAAATGCCAAAAAATACTCATTGGAGAAAAGACAGCCTCTCTAACAAATGGGCTGAGGAAACTGGATATCACACAGAAGACTGAAAATAGACCCTTAAGTCTCACCTTGCACAGAAATCAACTGGAAATGGATTAAAGGCTTCAAAGAAAGACCTGAAATTCTGAAACTGATAAAGGGAAAAGTACAGAAAACATGTTGCCAGCCAGCATCTGACCGAGGGTTAATATCTAGAATATGCAAAGAACTTAAAAGCCTAAACAACAAGAGAGCAAGCAACTCAACTGAACAATGGATAAAGTTGGCTGGAGAGCTGGCTCAGTGGTAAAGAGGACAGGCTACTCTTATAAAGGACGGAAGTTCAGTTCCCAGCAGCATCACAACTGTCCATAACTCCTCCAGTTCCAGGGAATCTGATGCTCTCTTCTGTCCTCTGTGGGCATTGCATAACATGGGTGCACTTTACATACATAGAGGCAAAATACTCATAAACATACAGTAAAAATCAATCAATAAATAAAATGGGTTGAAGAGCAGAATAGTTTTCAAAAGAAGAAAAACAAATAACTGTTACATATTTTTAAAAGTTTTCAACATCCTTAGCCATCAGAGGATAAATTAATAATTAATTAAAT
>NW_008357929.1:3376081-3398533 GCF_000622305.1 Nannospalax galili
TAATAAATTAAAAGTATTCTGAGACTCCATCTCATCAATCAGAGTCAGAATGGCTTTCATCAAGAAAACAAATACTGGAAAAGGTATGGAGAAAGAGGAATACTTACTGTTGGTGGGACTGCAAACTAGTGTAGCCATTATGGAAATTGGTATAGACATCCTTCAAAAAGATACTTTTAATTTTTATAGAACTTCCACATCACTCAGCTGTATCACTCCTTGGGCATTTACCCAAAGGACTCTGCATCCTCCCACAGAGCTCCCTGAACACACATGCTCACTGTTGCTCTAGTCATAAAAAAATGGAACAATGGAACCAGCCTAGCTGTCCGTCAGCTGATGAATGGATAATAAAAATGTGGTACATATATACATTGAAATTTCACTCCACAATAAAGAACAATGAAATTATATGATTTGCAGGAAAATAGGTAGGACTAGAGAATATTTTATTAAGTGAGGTAACCTAGGCTCAGAAAGACATACCTCATCTATTCTCTCTCTCTCTCTCTCTCTCTCTCTCTCTCTCTCTCTAGTGATTTTTTTATATACAGATCACTTAGAAATACTTATTTAATTTCCAAATTTTCAGATTTTTTTTACGTATCATTTATTGATTTAAAATTTAATTCTACTTCAGTCAGAACACTGTGAGTGATAATACTTCCAGTGCTCTGGAACTTGTTTAAAGCCCAGCAACTGGTCTACCTTAGGAAATTGCATTGTGTACTAAAAAGAGTATTGTCTTAGTATTATATACTTTCTGGTACTATAGAAGAAAACTACAGACTGGGTAATTTACAAAGAACTCAGGTTTATTTAGCTTGTCATTCTGGATGCAGAAATGTTAATATCAAGAAGGGCCAGCCAGCATCTGCACCTTATCTGATGTGGGCCTTCTCATTGCTACAGAGTGAGACACTGCTTTATATTTAAAAATAGTAAAAGCTGTAAATTTCTTTTAGCTGAGCATGGTAGTATACGCCTCTAATATCTAAACCCAGAAGGGTTTTCTGTAATTACTTGCATGGATCCTCAGCTAAGAGCAGGAGGATCTCAAGTTCAAGGTCAACTTGGACTACACAGTGAGTTTATGGCCAATCTGGGCTACATAGTGAGATTCTGTCTCAAAATAACAAAACAAAACAGAAAAAAGGATGAGCAGTTTAGGTTTATAAACATTTAGAATTATATCTCTTCATGAAACTGTAGAGTTTTTTGGAAATTAAAAAGTTGAGATTCAAAATGGTTAAGCAAAATTTTAGTAGTTCAGAGCGAACTTGGGAACACTGTTCTCTCATTAAGGAAGATTAATAAATTATCAAGGATGAAAAGAGGACAATACATTTTGATCTTGAAGTGGTTCAGGTTTTTCTCACACAATTCACTGTTTAGTTCATTTCACTTGCGATTGGTAAAAAAAAACAGAAGATAAGAACTGGTTTATTACCTGAGGCAGAGTTACAAAACCTGACTTATCTGATCATGTATTCTTCACTTTTTTGGCTCTGGGAAAATAGCGATAGTGAAAAGTGATAGAAATTGTTTATGTGGTTGAGACTTATTTTACCTGAAGTCTTAATTCTCAAGCTTTCTCCTGCATGAAAATGGGCCAAAAGAAAAATTTACTTTTATGTTTCTGCTTGAAAAGAAGCCTCAAGAAATATCAGCCTACTCTAAAATTTTCAAATGATGGCAGATAGCTGACTAGTGAAAATCCAGCCTTATCAGAGTCTTCAGGTTATGCCCCACATGAGTTTCTAAGGCTTCTACTTAAAACATCATGTGAGAAAAGACACACTTAATACAGATTCTATTTCTGTACGTCTCTTTTAAATACTTCCACAAAACAGGAGTGTACAGGATATGGACAAAGCATGCAGAACTAGCCAGGAAATATGAAGGCTCACTCAGGTGGGAGACATGGAAAGATTGAGAGTTTGAATACCAAACTTTTTAAGTACCAATAGAATTTTCAACATTGCTACAACTAGGAAAGATTTGCCATTGTTAATTATGACCAGGACCCTGAAGCACTTTAGGAAGCAGCCTCATCTGTAAAACACTTGAGTATGTTAGCTTTTCTGCTCTCTCTCTTTTTGAGAGCATACCAGCAAATTGTAGGCTAACTTATGCCTCCATTGGCATCCTGCCCAGGGAGGAATAACAGCAAGAAAGACACAAAAGGAGATGCTGACAATATTAAGGCACCATTGCCCAGCCCAGATAGAGTGGAGAAGAGCAGTGACTGTGTCTGAGAACAATGGCCTTCATAGACTGTGCCAAGGAAGGAAATGCCACAGGCAATCAGTAAATATGCCAACTAAGAAAGAAAGCTAGGGTTTGCAAGGTGAATTAAGAACATTTCTACAACCTGTGCCACTCTTTCCAGATTCCCTGAAATGGCAGAAATCATAGTCACGAAAGTTCACACATCATACAGAAATACAAAGTGCTTATGGTGGAAAGCTGTGAAATTCCTAAATGCACTGGAGAATGTCTAGGGAAATGGTTAATAAATACATAAGCGGAATAGGACATCTGTTAAAAGACAGGAAAGCTCCAGGTATGGCCTCTTACTAATGATAAGTACTTTGAGCAAGAGATACTGTGGGACAATGGGGATGTGCTGCTTTAGATTCTGGTGGCCCAGCAACAAGACAGACAGACAACCCAGAGGCAACTATCTTGTCACAACAGGAGTAGAAAATGTAGGTGGTTAGGCTCAGAAGTGCTTCGCCCTAGGGACCCCCCATGACCTCCCTTTCTGCAGGAGGAAAGGGATACTTTGGTTTCGGCCTTTTTTTTTTTTTTTTTTTTGCTTTAATTAATTTTTGAGATGGAGTCTCACTGTGTAGGGCAGGCTGGCCTCAAACTCTGCCTTAGCCCTCAAGCATCAAGTTTTTTTTTCGGTCTTTTTGAAGCAGGGTCTCCCTGTAGCCCCAGCTGTCCTGGAACTCACTATGTAGAGACCAGGCTGTTTGAACTCACACAGATCCACCTGCCTCTGCCTCCCGAGTGCTGGGATCAAAGGCATTGCCACTGCCTCATCTATGTGACTCTTTATTCCAGTAGCTGAGGCAGCAATGTGCTTGCCTGATTTTTTTTTTTTTTTTTGAATCCTGTTCCTCAGGAGGGAATTCACACCTGGTACTATAAATGTGTCAAAAGTCTGTGCTCAGGAGGTCACAGGCCCTGGGGGCCAGGGAGTGGGGATGGATTGCTGTTACTGTGCTAAATGGACATGTTGTCAAACTGCTTTCTAAATATTTTTATTTGTTCATAGAATTGTGTTGTCCTCAACTTTGGTCAGAGAAGCTTTGTTCTGTAGTGGGCAGCAGTTAATGCAGCCTTACAACTAGTCAGAGTGCTGAGAATAAGTGACCACTGCCTGCTCAGTCCTAAGTGGGACACCAGCATCAATGCCTACCCCCACCCAAAGCTCAGAGAACTTCTCAGAAGAGGGAGCAGGAGGAATGAAGAACCAGAGGACAGGAAGAGAGCTGTGAGACATCTCCTGGACACGGCGTGGACACCGCACTCACCAACTCACTGCAGCCGTGGTTCTCCGCACAGGATCAAGCCAACAGGATCAGTCAATAGTCCAACAGGTGGCACTAATTAGACTCGGTGGGTTTCAAAAAGAAAAAAGGACAGGACAAGATAAGACGGGCGGTGTGGGGAGATGGGGACACGTTGGGGGCCCCTCAGGAGAGTGAGAAGAGGGAGTTGGAGGTGGATATGACCAAGATACATTGTTTGCATGCGTGAAATCATCAAAGAACAAATAAAAGTTATTCTATTTAAAAATTAGAACAACTTCAAATCCAACCTGTTTTTAAGTTTGGGATAAATACAGTATTTTTCTTTTTTAAATAATATTTTTATTGATTTAAGAATTTCATACAATGTATTTTGATCATATTCAGATCCCCTCATCCATCCCTACCTTACTATTCACCCCCCAAATTCATCTCCTATATTATTATTTGTCCTTCCTTTTTTTATTGAGCTTTTTAAAATTTCATACAACATTTTCCACTCAAATCCAGACCCCCTCCCATCCGTGTCTCCCCCATCCCCCCACAGAACCCTATGCACTCTGCCATACATGCTGAGTCCTATTCATTCAGGTGTGTGCACCCAAATGTCCTTCATTGTAAATGTGTCCACTGGAGTCTAGTCAGCCCATCCAGTGATCATAGGTAAGTCATACTCTCCCTCACCCAGCAGCAGTCAGTCTCAGATAGTTCTTGATCTAGTGCTAGCCCACCACCTATTTCTCTCCTCCCCCTTGGGCCATTGTTTAATTGAGCTGACATGGGTCCTGCGCCCCATGCCACCACTGCCACAGGCTCACATGAGCAAGTCTCCAGTGGCCTGGAGGCCTCCACCTCCCTGTGTTCATGAACCAGCCCTGGCTCTTGCAATCTTTCTGCCTCCTCTTCTGCAATGGTCCCTGAGCTGGGGGTGGGTGAGGTTCCACATAGAGTCCCATCCTACACTCTACAATCTCTAATTCTCCAAAACTTGGCTAGTTGTGGCCTTCTGTGTGCACTGCACTCTGATGTACATGGAAGCCTCACTGGTGAGAGTTGAGGGGTGCATTAGCCCTCTCTCTACCCCTTATTCTGCTATATTCCATGAGCCTTAGATGTAGAAATTCGCCTGCAGATATGCCACCTAGTACTGGGCATCTCCCAGGCATATGTTCTCTGTGCCTGACCAGATGTGAAACTCTGTAGTAGCCTCCATCTCTTGCAAAAAGAAGCTTCTTTGATGAGTGCTGTATAGCATGCTTGTCACTCTAAGGGAGGTCTCTTCTATTTGTTTCTCCATTCCCTGCCAAGCAGCTCCTAGGTGTACATATGCATTAATGTTCATACACTCTATGTACATTTTCTCATAGGGTTTCTGGGACATGACTTTTCCCTCTAGGTTTCCTAGCCCCCAAGATTCACTCATCTCCACATTTTTCTTCCCATCCGGCTTCCCTCTTCCTTTCCTCCTAGTCATGGTACCCCCATTATCCCCACCCTCCCTCCAATACCTCCCAACTCCGACCATCTTTTCTCTCCTGTCTTCCCTCCCTCTGTGCACACCATGGTCCCTTGCATGTCCCTCCCTCCTCTCATCCCTGTTGATTACTCCCACTTTTTCCACTCCCTCAGGTAACATCTGTTCCCTACTATCCCCCTTTCAGGTTGTTTCTTTTCCTTTACCTTCATGTATGCTTTCCTGAAAGGTCAGTATCAGAACTTAAGGTATAATCTTATAAGAAAATGACTTAGTCTAGTGCATGAAGTTGTTTTCTTACTTTTATTTTTTGGTTATAGATAGATATAGAGATGCTCTTTGTTGGATATGGGGGTTCTAAATATGTTCTAACAGTAAGGCGTGTCTTTTTTCTTTTAACAAGTGACATATATGCTCCCTCATTTGCGGATCTTGGCACCAAGAGTATATATCCTGATGTAACAGCAGGATCCAGGAAAATGTAAAGGAACCACCAAGGGAAAGGGAAAGAAAGATCCTGAGAGAGGGGGACAGTAGGGAACAGATGCTACCAAGGAGGGAATGGGGAAAATGGGGGCATTCAACTGGGAAGGGAAGAAGGAAGGAACCATGAGGGTAAAGGATAAGAAGGAACTCAAGAGAGGGGGGATAAAAAGAGACAGGTATTATCAAGGAGGAAATGGGAGTACTTAAACTGGGGAGGGACGAGGGAGGTTAGACAGGGAGAGAGAGAGAGGGGAGATAAACAAAGTTTAAGTAGTGTGAAAGCCAGAGGGAAATGTATTAACTCAAAACCTCCCTGAAAAATACACACAGAATATCTGAACATGAGTTCATGTGTATACCTGGAGGCTATATAACAAGAAACACAGGGCCAGACAGCAGAAACCTCCCTTTGAGTTGTTGGTCAGGGTAGACCAAGAGACTTCAAAAATAACGCAGACTATTGTCACAGCCCTTGATTACCCCCCAGAACTCAAAGGTAAGACTTTATTGCTGAAGACAGGGCATACTCTGGACACAGGACTTGGAACAATTGAGCTGGAACTGACCTGGAAGACTCCTCCCTGAAGAATATCTTTCATAGTTCTAGAGGATACTATGCAAGCTTCTAAGGGAGAAAATCAAATCAATCAGTGGTCCAACTCAGCTGTAAAGCCTAATGACTACAATGAGTGGAACAGCAAATTATCTCTATTGGTACAATAGTGGCACTTTTATCTTGGGGGTAATCAACAGCTCCCTAACCAGACTTAAAGTCCTCCCAGTGAGGCGGGGGGAGGCTCATGGGCAGCACTGCAAATACAGCTAAATACACATGGCTGGAGCGGTCATAGGTCCTACAGAAAACTCTGTCATATCTCTAGACAAATGAAATTTCTTACTGTATGCCAAATATGGGTCTTTATATTTACAGACAAGAATACCGTACACCCACCACTTATCAAAGAAACTTCTTTTTGCAACAAACAGAAGCTATTACAGAGTTCTACAACTGGTCAGTCACACACAGAGAATACATGTCTGAGAGATGCCCAGCCCTAAGTCACACATCTACAATGGAACCTCAACACCTAAGGCTCAATGAACATATTGGAATGGAGGTAAAAAAAAAAATACTAATACATCTCTCAAGTTTTAGAGAATAAGAGACTTCAGAGTGCATGCCTTGGATAGGACTCCTGTATTAAACCTTACCCAATCATGGCTCAGGGACCATTGCAGAAGAAGAGGTGGTAAGAGTCAGGGTTGGTGCATGAACATAAGGAAACAGAGGCTTTCAGCTCTTTGGGAATTTACACATATGAACTTGCAACAATGGTATCAGCATGCTCAAGACCCATGCTGACTCAATCACACAAAAATCCAGTGTAGAACTGGAGAAATGGGCAGCAAGTCCCACCTTTAGCCAAGGAACTATTGACAACTGATTACTGCTGGGTGAGGAAGAGTTGATCTTCTTTAGGGAATGATGCTAGATAGGCTGACTAGACTCCAGCGGATGAGCTTGCACTGAGGGACATCTGGGTACAAATGCTTGACCAGATAGGACTTAACATATGTGACAGAATGCATGGCATCCAGTGGGGGACGGGGCTATGGGAGAGTGTGGATGGGGGAGGGGGTCTAAATTTGATTAAGATCATTATATGGAATGCACAAAACCCAATAAAAATACATTAAAAACAGTTTCTTTTCAGAATGAAATTGATCACTGTGAATGAAGTATGTATATATATTATATATCACACTATTGTGATATTTCATATATATATCTCACTATTGTGATATTCCAACATACAGATTAATAACAATATATACCTTCAATAGCAATAGTGTTGAATATGTATAAAATGCACTTCCTTATATCTAGATAAGTTTATTTTGATTATGTTTTTATTCTTTGAGAATTTCATATTATGAATACAATGAAATAAGATCATATTCACCCTTGTTATCTTTCATTTTTAGTGAACCCTCTGGGTAAATTATGGGCAACAGCCAGCATGGTTACAAACAGAAGATCAGAAACTACAGCTATCACAGATACAGGTATCTCCATGAACGAGAAGCACAAAATGCTGCAAGGAGAGGAAAAAACAGTTAACATTCACTGTGAATGAAGTGTGTGTGTAAACGAAGACTTTGGACTAGGAACTTTGAATGTTGGGAATAGGCAAAAGACAGTTAAGTGACACACAACAATGTTTTGGTCAATGGTGGACTGCAGGTACAGCAGTTGCTCTGTAAGATCATATGGCCTAGAGACATCATAGTCATGAGTCCATGTAGTTGCTGTGAATTTAAGATGAATTGATACAAGCAGATTACTTAAAGCAAGTGTGTTCGTTAGAAGAAGAAAAAAAGGATGATGGTAAATAACTAAAGCAAAAGAACTTTCCAATAATTAAAACAAATCACAGGTTCTAACTGGAAGTTCTAATCAAATGACAAATTAAGAAAAAAGAAGTAATCAACATACTAAACAAGATGTTCCTGATGGTGCAATAGTGGAGCATCTAGTGTATGTACAACCTGCAAATTTTCAATTGGATATAATGCCCACTCTTAGGGGTGGAACACACATCTGGTACTGTAGACCCAGCCAATCCCTGTGGCAGGGGAAAATACAGGCCCCAGTGGGGAAGCCACTGCAATTGTTTTGTTAAATGGAAATGATGCACCTGTTAAAGTACCAACCAGGCATTTGTGTTTACACCCACAGGTTAAGTTACTATAGCAGTCACTGTTTAGATGTTCTTGCTTCTTGCTGTGTATGTTTTCATAGTAGATGGAATCCCACCAAAACTGGCCAACAGATGATGCAGAGACCCAAACATTCAGTGCCTTGCCACACCAGAGGAAGATCAACCTGCACCTACTACCTCCTCCAAGGCTCAGGGACTTTTGCAGAAGAAGTTGGGTAGAGTGTTAACTGGAAAAGTCCTCTGACCATTATGCAAACTATAGTCACACCTCCATCCCACACTCATCAAGGAGTCAATGGGGGAGGCAGTTACGTTTCCCACCCAGTCAGTTGACCTTATCTGTATGTGGGGGAAGAATAAAGGATATATAAGCTAAGAATAACAAGAGGCACCTCTCTCACCATTTTGTGTGGATTTCAGGAGGTCACAGGATCTGTATTTGAGTGTGGACCTTACAGCATAGCCATATATGTGGGGCACCTACTCTTCTGTAAATAAACCCTTACCCTATGCTCTGTTAAAAAATAAATAAAATATTTTTTAAAAAAGAACAAAGAAGCAGGGGCTGGAGATATGGCTCATGGGTTAAGAGTATTGACTGTTCTTGCAGAGGACCAGGTTCTTTCCCCAGCACCCACAAGGCAGCTAACAAATGTCCTTAACTCCAGTTCCAGGGGATCCAACACCCCCTTCTGATCTCTGCAGGCATCACACGGCATTGGTGCACTTACATAAATGCAGGCAATATACTCATACACATAAAATAAAAATAAAAATAAATTAAAAATTCTTAAGTTGTTGGCTGGTGGAAGGCGAGAGGGAGAAAGAGGGAGAAAATGAAAATCACATGAAAAATGGAGCACTAATTAGATCTTACAAAACAGAAAAGACTATAAGGGAATATTACAAAAATAAGATGTCAACAAACAAGATAATTAGATGAGATGTAGAAAGTCCTAGAAAATAATGTTACAAAAATTGAATTAAAGAGAAATAGAAAGCATCAATAAACTTATAATAAATAAACAGACTGTATCAGTCATCATGGACTTCCTCCAGAAGGATGCTCAGGACCAGATGGCTTCACTGCTGAATCTTGCAAAGCCTAAGGAAGAGTTAGCATCAATTCTTCTCAAACTCTTTTAAAAAGAGAAAAGTAGAAATGGTGTTTAACTCCTTCTACAAGGGTGGTGTTGCACCATTTTATAGAATGCACACTTCCGCCACCTGTGAGTATATTGGTCCCAGCCCCTCATGCCTCAGAATGTAACCAGATATGGAGATACGAACTTTAAAGGGATGATCAAATAAAATGCCCTGATCTCATATAACTGAAGTTCTTAAAAAGGGAGAAAGACACTTGGACACACTGAAGCAGAGAAGGTCAAATAAAGATCAGCCACCTACACACCAAGGAGAGGGGACTCAGGAATCCAGCTCTGCTAGTATTGTGACCTTGAAACTGTACCTTCAGTAACTGGGAGAAAACAAATTTCTATCAAGCCATCAAATTTCTGGCATTTCATTATGGTCAGTCTCAGTTAGTTAATGTATGTGGATCACAGAGCTAGACAAAGAGCACATATGTGAACGTTAGAGAGCACTACAAATGCCCAAATCCTCAGCAAAGTAGCAAAGACTAGATCTAACCACATGAGAAGCAGCATGTGTTATGACTAAGATTTGTTTCACAAATTCAAAAGAAAAGCCATTCTAATATTCCAAATTAATAAAAAAGGGGGAAATAGAAAAGATGGATCACGTGATCCATACTGTGTATTTATGCCTATAGTATTTGTTAAATTCCAGTATCATTTCATGATAGAAACATTCAGAGCCAGCAATGAGAGAAAAAAGCCTTCAATACAATAAAGCCATTGTGGAAAGGCCATAGTGAATACTGCAACCAGTGGTGGGAAGTTGAAAGGTTTTCCTCTAAGATCAGAAACAGGTTGTGTCAGCTGTGATCGCTACTGTCCAACACTGTACTGAAGGTCTACGCAACCCAAGGAGGCAAGAAGATACAAGAAAAAGTATACAAATTACAAAGAAAGAAATACAACTATATTCAGAGAGTCTAAGTAGAGAAAATTCCAAATAATACACACACACACACATACACACACACACACACACACACACACGCTTGCATGTGTGAAACTCACTAACTGTTAAATGCCACAATTCCACAAAGTTTCAAGGTAAAAATGATAAACACATGAAAAGGAAAATTAGTGGTAATAAACAATCTAAAACTGAAGTTAAGAAAAAGGAACCATTTAATGTATCATCTGAAAAAAATAAAATACCTAGAAATAAACTTAACCAAAATGATGAAAGATTTGCAGGCTGAAAGGAATTAAAGAAGACTTTAAAAGAATGGAAAGAAATGCCACATTCGCTGATTGAAGGATTTAGTATTGTTAAGAAGACAAAACTATCCCCCCCATTAAAATTCAAATACCCCCCCCTTTGCCAATATTGAAAAGCAGATTCTCAAATTTCTGTGCAATTGTATGAGGCCTCAAATAGCCAAGTGATCTTTAAAAAAAGACACAAAGTAAGAAGACTCCAACTCCTGACTTCAAAAGTTACTGCAAAATACAGTCATCAGAATGGCATGGCACCGGCATAAGCATACAGAACAATGGAACAGAACTAATGGTTGGGGATAAACCTACATGATTATTGACAACTGATGGTCAACAAGGATGTCAAGACCATTCACAGGGTGAGGATAGTGAGGGGACACTGTGGGAAATCTGTGGGACACTATCCACAAGTGGTGATGCTCTAACTGGATATTCATATGCAAAAGAGTAAACCTTGATATATAGAAATTTTTAATTATGTTATGTTAAAAAAAACACTATAGAATAGTGTGAAATAGCTGAAAGTATTCACATACCACATATTAGAAAGGGACAGCATGTCCAATTATACATTTTTTTTTTTTTTGGTCTTTTTCAGACAGGGTCTCCCAGCTGTCCTGGAACTCACTGTGTAGACCAGGCTGGCCTTGAACTCACAGAGATCCGTCTGCCTCTGCCTCCCGAGTGCTGGGATTAAAGTCGTGTGCCACCATACCCAGCATCCAAAATACATTTTTAAAAAATTTATACCTTAATAACAAAAGCCAGGCAGCCCAATGGGCAAATGACTTGAATAAAAACTTCCCAAAGGTGCACAAATAATCAACCAGAACATGAGAAGATAATTTTTCAAGATTTACTTTTATTTTTCATTATGTGTGTGTATGTGTGTCTATGTGGGGTTTGTGCACATGAGTTCAGGTACACATGAGTGCAGTTACCCAAGGAGGCCAGAGGCATCAGACCCTTTGGGGCTAGAGTTACAGGTGGTTGTAAGCCACCTGACCTGGGTCCTGGGAACCAAACTCAGGTCCTCTGAGAGACAGTGCAGCAAGCACTCTTAACCACTGAGCCATTTCTCCAGCCCTGTATGAGAAAAATTTAAGATCATTAGTTATTGTCAAGAGGCAAATCAGATCAAAACTTTAGTGAGATGCTATTTCACACCCACTAGAATGGCTGTAATAAAAAGAAAGTTTTACAGGAACTCTCTGGGTGTTAGTAAGGCTAGAGCCCTCAGATCTTGTGAGTGGAAATGCACAATGGTGCAGCCACTGCTGAGAACAGTTTGAAAGGTCCTCAGAGGCTAAGCATGGAATGACCAGGTGACTCACAGCACCATTCCCAAGATTATATTCCAAAGAACTGGAAACAATATTAAAAAACATACCTGTGCATTTGAATCAGCACTATTTATAACTGCCCCAAAGGAAAACAGTCCAAATGTCCATGAATTGACAAATGTGAGGACAAAATGTGCCAAATATGTTCAAGAGAGTTAGAGAGCCATTTTAAAGAGCACAATGCTCATGTCCAGTATAAAGGAATCTTGGAAACATTTTGTCAAGCGAAAGAAGTTGGACAGAAAGGCCACACACTGTGAAAGCCCGTTTATATGAACTGGTCAGAACAGCTTAACCTGCAGAAATGTGTATTAGTCGTTATCAGGGGCTATAGGAGCAGCTGCATGGGTACAGACTTTCATTTGGGAATGTGGAGAATGTCTTAGAACAGGATAGAGGTGGCAGTTGCACGGCGTTTGATGTGCTCTAAATGCCACTGACATTGAAATGATGGAGAAGTTTTATGTTGTGGAAATTTCATCTCCATAATTAAAAAACAATAGCTCTCATAACACAGCAGTACAAAAACAGCGGGACGAAAACTAAAATGTCTGCGCCTCCTTTCTTTGTCCTCTAAGTAAAAGACAAAGCAGAAACCACTATGTGGAATCTGAAACTGGTCTTTAAACGAGAGAAAAGGAGAGGAGGGAGCGAGGGGAGGTGAGCAGAAGAGGTGGGAAGGAAGGGGGGAAGGACAGGGGCTCGGTGGCTCACTTTCTCTTTAGGCTGGCTGAAAATAAGCAGGCAAGCCATCAACGAACTCACACCTTCCACACTGAATACCCAGAAACAGCAAACTTTACATACAGAACTAGGTGACCCTACCATGTAGCCTTGCCATGGAGCCTTCAATTCAGTCTAACACTTGCTCTGTCCACTCTCCTTCTGAAATTCAGCCAAAGAGTCTGGAACCTCCATTGACGTACCCAGTTTCACGGCCTGGTCTTTTTCAGATGTTTAAACTGCAGCAGTGAAAAGCTCACTCATTATTTGATATCTGTCCAGTTCTACCAATATACGATGCATCTATTTTTAAAAAGACTGGGGGAGTTTGCTGGGGGGCCCTTGATAGTTTGTAATTCAGAGCCAAAAGATTAAATATTTACCTTCCAAAAGGTTCTGACATTAGGTATTGGGTAAACAATGAGATTCTTGAGCTGGCATGCGGTGACAAGGTCTTGCACTATGGAAAATCCACTCACTTCCACCTGCTGAGATCTGCCAGGCTGGTGGTGGCATCCAAATGAGCAGGTCCAGAGACCAGTTTCCAATAAACAGGAGCTCTGGATCACAGGACACAGAGCAAGTAGCCATCTGAAGAGCATGTTGGGTGAGAGCCCGAAGCCAGCACCTCACACTGAAGGTTTAGAGTAAAATTGCACATGAACAGAATACAGTAGATTAGGTCCAGGTTATTTATGAAAAGGAAGCTGTTTCTCAAGCAGGCACGATACCCCCAGGAATGTAGCATATGAAGGAGCCAGAGGACAGGAGATGAATAGTTCAGACTAAAGTGTGAATACAATCTCAGTCAGAGGACAGGACTGAGATGAGTAGTTCAGACTTAAGCTTTAAAGTGTGAATACATTCTCAACTCAATCACTTGTGGATCACATGTGAAAATGTTGCAAAGTGGAGATGACTTATTGCAGTATTTATGTCAAAGCACAGGATTACCAACATACCACAGCAGTCTCAAGTACAGATTTCTCCACGAAGGCAAGATCTGGGACTCTTCGTAACTGTGCCTGGCCTTCTGACACATGGTTGGGTGATCTACAATCTACACTGACAAATGCAGCAAAAATGATTTCCTTTAAAAGAGTGTTCATTTCATGATGTGTCTTATACTACCATTAATGGGGGAAACCTAATTGCCTAGTCTATTTGCTATAATTAGAACAGCTTGAAGTTCTACACAACACATTTTGAACAGTTTCAGAAGTATAGGGATCCCCTAATCTGCAGGGGGAGGCATTCTAAGAACCCCCCATGTCTGGAGCTTGGAGTAATACTGAACCCTATGTGTTCCATGCTCCATCCTACCTCCCTACAACAAAGTTTACTTTATAAATTACATAGAAATTAGCAGCAATAACTAATAGTAAAATATAACAATAATATGTAAAAAATTATGCGAACATGTTCTTTCAAACTATGTAATTTTCCATTTAATATTTTTGTATGTTATATCTGTGGTTGACAGTGGACAACTGAAATCATGGATAAGAGGGAGTACTGCTCAGTGCCCTTGACTTCCATTTTTCTTCCATGTGATCTTTTCCCCAGTATTTTCCTGGACTCACTCAAGAGTATGATGGGTTAGACTGTGTAATAAGAGCACATTAGCATTTCATGCATGCCATACTAATTCCAAAGTGGCTGTACCGCATGACATGCTGACTACATGGAAGTCTGCACTACACTGATAAATGTCAGATTTGTGTCCTTCCCCCAGATCATATCACTCAGAATGGTGTGGCTTGGCTGGGTCTCCTTATCCCTCTGGAATTTTCCTTTTTGTACTACCGTGTCTATCTAGCACGTTTTCTAAAATCACATGTGGTGATTTTCTTACTGCGGTGCCTTACAATATCCCAAAGTGAGAGTCACCTTCTCTAGAACAGAGGTCTCCGGTGCCTGCTAGATTGACTGTGGACCGGGTCAGTGGCAGGCCTCATTCTGGTATCTGATGCATCACTTACATTTGAATAATGAGTGTTTTCCAACACTTGAATCTACTGTCATTCTTCACCACTTTGTTTTATTAACACTTAGCACTAAAGTTTCACAAGTTCTTCTAGTAGGTTTTCTAATACCAGCTTTTGTTGCTGATGGTGCTTTGAGGGAAAATGGGACAACTGAATTACAGAAGTTCCATGAGGACCTGGTTCAACATTCCCTTATTGTCCTGGCATAGCTTTATGTTTTGTTTAATTTAATTTTATTTTATGTTATTATTTTATTTGAGATTATTAGAACCTAAAGGAAGTAGCTAGAGGGCTGGGAAGATAGCTCAGTGATAGATTGCCTAGCATGCCTAAGGCTATAGGTTCAGACACAGTACTGTAAAACACACACATACACATACACACACACACACACACACACTGAAGAAGTTAGACTAGAACATAACCCCTTGACTGACCTCAGTCAGTGGTGATTTCTTACAAGGGGACTGCAATACAGTAACAAAACTAAGATTGACATTGGTGCATAGTGTTATCTGGAATTCAGACCTTATTTTGGTTTTATCACCTTTATAGGAGTTCACTGTGTTGTGAGTGTGGTTATGTGCATAGTTCTATGCAATTTGGTGCCATGTATGGATTTATATAACTCCATCATAATGGAGACACAGAACTACTTGGTCACCGCAAAAGGCCTCTTGCCTTTCATTTAAGGCACATTCAGCCCCTTCCCTTGTTCCTGTTTAGTGGACACCATGAATCCATTCTCCATCTTTGTCATTAATCTTTCTGAGGATGAGATATGAAGGAACCGTGGGGTGGGCACCTTTAGAGACTGGCTTTTTTCACACATCAGCCCCTGAGTCCCATCCAAGTTGTTTTCTATAGCAATTATTCCTTCCCTTTTTAAATTGGAATTAAAAAAAATATTTTATTTATTTTTATTTTATTTTATGTGTATTAGTGTATTGCCTACATGTATGCAAGTGTACCCATGTCGTGCAATGCCCAGGGAGGTCAGGAGGGGGTGTCAGATCCCCTGGAACTGGAGTTACAGATGGTTGTTAGCCACCATGTAGGTGCTGGGAACCCAACCTTGGTCCTCTATAAGAGCAGTCAGTGCTCTTAACTGCTGAGCCATCTCTCCAGTCCCTTAATTGATTTTTTTTTCAATTTACAACAGATTTTATTAGGACTTAATCTTACCATAACCTGAAGAGCATCTTGTGAAATATCTTTTATAAAACTCATCTGCTTTTTTTCTTATTGTTTATTAGCTAGCCATTTTCCCCAGGGGATCCCCTGCATCTGCCTCCTGAATACTGGTGGTGGACTCACCTGCTCAGTTTTTTTTTTTAATTAAAAAAAAACTTTATTGAGAATTTCATAAATACGTATAAGATGTTTTGATCAAATCCACACCCACTCCCTTCCCTCCAACTGCTCCCATATCTCCCCATCTCTTTTTCCTGACAACTTCCTGTACAATTTTTTTTAAATGGGGCTTTTTGCTACTCTAACATCCTACCCCTCTGAAGAGGTAACCCTAAAATCTTTTAGGGATTAGATAAGAGCTCCAAAATACTGTTGACATTTGTGGCCTTTGGAAAAGGGTATGTTGCTAACAGGCCCAAGGACATTTTGACTTTTAGCCAAGAAACTGGCTACTTTTCTTTGGGGTCTTTTTACCCTAACTGCCTAGCCAATTCCTACCTCCTGTTCTTACCACACCATCCTCTGAAGGGGTTACCCAAATTGCCAATGGGGAATCAGGACACAGACCGCTCTGGCTTCTTCCATACTGAACAGGGACACAGGGTGAGGCAATTGGGGTACCCCATGTGACCCCTGAGGACGGATCCTCGAATGACCTTAAGAGTAAAAATAAATTGGTTTATTTGGACCAACTGTATGGTCTTAAACACCAAAAAGGAAAGTATAACCAAAGATTAAAGTGATCAGTATTTTTCTTTAAGAGTTCGCTTAAGTTCGTATAAAATGTTATTTAGACAATTATTTCTCATTGATGATTTTGTCTCTAATCAGAAAGTGCTGCTCATATATAAGGCTTCAAATATTGGTCTGTAATACTGTAATTAAACCCACTGTTGTTCTAAAGTGATGGCTAAATTTCTTTTCTCCCCTTATGGAGAAGCCTTTGCAAGGGAACTGACACTGATTCTAGCCACTCCAACAGCTATCAAAGTGCCTAAAATTGAAATTTTTAAAAAAATTATGTATATGAGGAGCTGAAGAAGTGACTCAGCAGTTAAGAGCACTGGCTACTTTTGCAGAGGACCTGGGTTCTGTTCTCAGCAACCACATGGTCGCTAAAACTGTTCATAATTTCCAGTTCCAGGTCATCCAATGCCCCCTTCTGACCTTCACAGGCATTGCACATAAACACAGGCAAAACACTCATACACATAAAGTAAAAATAGGTAAATTTTAAAAAATTAAATTATGTGTATGTGAGTCTGTGTGTGGGTTTGTGCACATGAATGCAGGTGCCCATGGAGGCCAGAAGATGGCATCAGTATTACTGGAGCTGGAGTTACAGGTGGTTGTGAGCCATCAATGTGTGTTCTGGGAGCTAAACTCTAGTCCTCTGCAAGAGCAGCAAGTGCTCTTAACCACTGAGCAATCTCTCATATTTCCTTCTTTTTATTGTAGTGTTGGGTAGGTGTGTCCTCCAAGAGAACTAGCTCTGAACCCCAAGAGACTTGTTAGGTACAGGGGGAGACAGTTAGCCTCCTACTCAATCTGTCAGCTTGAGAGGAAGCTGGGAAGTGGCAGAAAGTCACCACATCTTGGTGGAACGCACTGGTGGGGCGAGACGCTGTATGCCTGCGCAGATCTAAAAACTTAGCCAAGATGTAGGGAAAGAGCCCATGGGTGTATCCCTTTGTAAGTAACGTTCTTTCAGACTTTATAAGCTATCCAAAAACCCAAATGGAATGAGGGGTGTCGGTTTTGTCTCAGCGTTAGGACCACGTGGCCCTGGGATCCCAGAGCACCATGCACAGGTCTCCCATGAGAGAATTTGGCATTACATGTAGTGTGACATTATGTGACTGAAGGGGCTGTTATTAATAACACATCCTTAGAGAAGGACATTCAAGCTGTCTCCATTGTTTGGCTACTATGAATAAAACGGCTATGAGTATCTTGTTCATCCTGCAGGAGGGCTGGATTGCATGGTAACCGTATGTTTACTGTGAAAAGGTTGTGCCAAACTGTTTCCATGATGCTCTTCCAGTTTCATTTTTCTACCAGCAGCACCTGAGAAATATAGCTGTTCCACACCAGCCCTTGGTGTGGTCACTTTGCCTTTGCTGGTGTGACAGGTATGTACTGATATGTGGTCATAGTTTCACTTTGCATTTTCCTAATGGTTAATGATTTGGGACATTTTTTCTAGGACCAATATCTCTTCCCTATCTTCTCCTTGGTCTGCTAATGCCTGTAATTATCACATTAGTTTGCCTGGCCTGCTGCAACAAAGGACTGTAGACTGGATCGTTTAAAAAATAAAATGTATTTTCCCACAGTTACGAAGGCTTGAAGTCCACGACCAAAGTGTAAGGTTTGAGGTTTCTCTCTTGGCTTGTGGATGATGTTCTCACGTCCCTCACAAGCTCTTGGTCTGTGCTTCCCATGGATCTCTGATGTGTTTCAATCTCCTCTCTTATGGCCATCATAGATCAGAGTTGGGTTCCTTATAATGGCCTCGTTTTAACCAAATTATCTCTTTTATTTAAAGATTTATTTTTGATTTTTAAAATTTATGTGTGTGTGCGTGCATGTACATATGTATGCCACATGTGTACAGTTGCCCAGAGGGTGTTAGATCCCTGAAGTTATAGATGGTTCTGAGATGCCCCATGTGGGTACTAGGAACCAAATTCAGTTGGGTCCTCTGGAAGAGAAGCAAGTGCTTTTAACTACTGAAACATCTCCTCAGCCCTGGATTATCTCTTTAAGACTTTATCTCCAAATACCGTCCAGCCATTCCGAGGGCCTGGCTGTTAAGAGTCACCACTGAATTGGGGAGAACCTGACTCAGCCCCAACCGTCTTGTTAGCTCACTTGTTTAACTCAGTTATTTGGTTTTTTTCTTGTTTGATTTACTGTTGACTTTCACAAGTTCTTTATGCATTTGAGCTACGTACCCTTTCTTAGAAATGGGATTTGCAAGTGTTTTGTCTAATCTATAACTCACTTTCTTATCCTCGAAATAGGAATTTTCTCTGAGCAAAAGTTTTAAATTTTGATGAAATCCAATTTGCTAATTTTTTTTAATGAATTATACTTTTGGTACATTGTATCTAGGAACTCTTTGTCTTAAGGATAATTGTTATATTCCTTACCAATTTCAGAATTTCTGTAAGAGGGGCTGGAGATATGCTCAGTTAAGAGCACTGGTTGCTCTTGCAGAGGACCAGGGTTTGGTCCCCAGCACCCACATGATGGCTAACAATCAGCAGTAACTCCAGTCCCAGGGGATCTGACACCCTCTTCTGGCCTCTATAAGCATTGCATAACATGGGTGCATACATGCAGCTAAAATACTCATTCACATAAAATTAAAATAAGCACGTCAAAAAATATTTTAAAGAATTTCTGTAAGAAATAATGTATTATTTACTATATTTGTTGCATTATGTGTTAATGAGGATACACTACTGTAGGTGAAAGATGACATATGTCACCCAGGATCTTACTAAACCACAAGCTATGATTCAGCAAGTCTGGGGTTAGTTGGAAAATTTCCTTTTCTAACAAAGTTCCTTGCCGATTCTTAAGGCTGATAGTCCAAGAGCCATACTTCAAGCAACTAAAATTCAGAATTCACTGTTCCTCTAGCATCTGATAATGGAGATAGTTAACAAATCATATCTGTTTTATCAGGAAAAATAAACCATAAATTTGAGACATGAGCATTAAACATGGTTTGACTTCTTGGATTTTTATTTTTATCTTTTTTTGAATTCTTATTTACTTGGCTCTGATTATCTGTTTTTATTATAGTGAATATATTGTTTTCCCAAAGCCTTTTTAGAACACAGCAACTATAAATGAGAGCAGATGATTTAATATTAAATGAGATCTTTGTCCTGCATACCAGGAATAGACCCTGTCCATTGTTATTTTTTCCCTTCTTTTGTTGAAATTAATGTTCCATGGGATGTGTTACAAATGAAGAAATGTATCATTTGTATGGTATTAGAATTTTGAGTTGTAATAATCTTTTTACTAAATTGACAGAGACTTTTACTTTATCATTTACTTTTATTATTTTTATTTTATGTGTATGCGTGTATTGATTGCATGTAGGTAGGTGCACCTATCTTGTACCAGGCCTGCAGAGGTCAGAAGAGGATGCTGGATCTCCTGGAATTGGAGTTATGGATGGTTGTTTGCCAGCATGTGGGTCCTGGGAATTGAACCCAGGTCCTCTACAAGAACAGACTGTGCTCTTAACCATTGAGCCATCTCTCCAGCCCTGTACTTTTTCTTTCTTAAAAGTGGTGTGTTAGCCTGTGTTTAAAAACAATTATCTTCTCCTCCTAATTCTCCCCTTCTCTTCTTTTTCTTCCTTCCCCTCTTCCTCCTCCGCCTTTCTTCCTTCCCTTCCCCTTTCTCCCCCTTTCTCTCCTTCCCTTTCTCTTTCTACCTAATCAAATTCTCTGCCACTGAGTTCCCTCCCATCCCAGCCTGGGACAGAGTCTTAAATGTGATACTGTTGAATAAATATTAACCAATTGAATTACCTCTTGCAAATGGAACAACTTTTATTTTAAGCAAAAAAAATGGAGAATGAAGTGGGCATTCAGCTTTTTGACCAAATATGGCAAGAAAGGTGTCATCTCCAAGACAACAACACTTTGCCTTTTGTGAACTGTTCTAACATCTCTTTCTGGGGTTACAACAATGGGTTACATCCCATTTCAACAATGGGATTCCATCATAGAGATCATTTTTTTTAAGGTAGGGTCTTTCTGTAGCCCCAGTGCCCCAGCTTGCCTAGAACTCACTAGGTAGACCAGGTTGGCCTTGAACTCACAGAGGTCTGCCTGCCTCTGCCTCCTAAGTGTTGGGATTAAAGGTATGCACCACCACGTCCAGCTATATAGAGATCATTTTATATGAATCTCTCCCTTTTGGGATTTTTTAATTGTTTAGAGAAAAAGCTATTGATTTTTAGTGTTAATCCTCAGTATCTCTCATAGTGAGTGGAATTTACTAGTCACTTAATTTTCTTTTTTTAAAAAGTTTATTTTTTTTTAATTTTAAGTGTGAGAGTATTTGAATGAATAAGAAACACGTCTGAAAGAAACTTGAAAGATACTTCTTGCTATACCACGAAGGGAGTGTCAAGTCTGCAGGTAATGTTCTTTCACTACATTTTTGCTGACAAAGAAATGCAGGCCCCTTTTCATCCTACCCAGAGTTTATACACAGCTCTAGTGACAGTCCCCAATTCACCATGACTCTCCTTCCTTCTGTTGGCAGATGCGATCATACCATGACATCTGTTCTTCACAGCTTCCAGAATGGCAGAGCACAGGCAAAGCCCTTTATCTCTGCTGTAGCTTCTGTATATGAACTCCCTTTATTGAGCTTCTTTCCAATGAAGGATCCCAACAGTCTCACAGATGAGCAAGGATGTCTGCTTCAGCATATACTCTAGCCGAGCCTCCTTAGAACCAGCTGCCTTGGCAGTGACATCAGTCCATGGGAGCTGAGACTGGATTATACACAATAAATTAAAAGAAACTATAACCCTGGGAACTTAGACATGGAAAAACCATTTCAGCTGGCATAGTTACATAAGCCAGAAAACCGTCATTCCAAAGAGGACAGAGACTCATCACATTCTGCAGAACCACTTACCATGGCATCCCTCAGAGGACGTGAAGAAGCAACACACCAGTCACCAGCAGCCCATTCTCTCTGCTTCTCAGGCAGGATTCCCCAGAAAGACAGGCTTGACAGGACATATGTGAGGAACTCAGTGGGGATCTGACTTTCACAGTTCTGGAACATCTTCAGGCAGAATCACAGGAGTCGGTAGTGTGACTCAGTTCATGTTTGGATGCCTCAAAGGCCAATGGTACAAACCCCAGTCAGAGGTGAAAGGCCCAAGAGCCTTTTCTACGGAGGAAAGCTGCTGGTGTAAGTCTCAAAGTACAGGATCAAAGACATCCAATAACAGAAGCTGCAGGAAGGGCCAGTGATTCCCCTTCCGCGGCTGTTTTCTGGTCACGTGTTCAGCTGGCATGTCTTTGTGACTCAGTCCACCAACCCACATGCTGGGTTTCTCTGGAAACACCCTCACAGACACACCCAGAAACCAGACTTCACCAGCCATCTAGGCATTCCTCAATCCAGGAGGGTCAATACTGAAATTAACCACCAGCACAACTTCTCATTTTCAGACAGAAGTAAATCCTTTGCACGGAGTTCTTGAATGATGCAAGCTGGAATCTTCACAGGGGATTCTCACAAATGGAAGTGGGTCCCTTTTCTTAGATTAAAATGCAATTGTGCATGTGGATCAAGTTAAAAACTTAATCATATGGGTATCAAATCACTCATAAAATTTTAAATACAGTTGTTTTTTTTTAATTTTTAAAAATGATTTATTTAATAACAACATACTTAGAATGCAAGCTGGAATCTTCACAGGGGATTCTCACAAATGGAAGTGGGTCCCTTTTCTTAGATTAAAATGCAATTGTGCATGTGGATCAAGTTAAAAACTTAATCATATGGGTATCAAATCACTCATAAAATTTTAAATACAGTTGTTTTTTTT
>NW_008357929.1:3406364-3409939 GCF_000622305.1 Nannospalax galili
TACAGGCCCAGGGAAGCAGCTAAATACAGTTTTTATTTTTATTTATTTATATATATTTTTATGTGTCTGAATGTTTTGCCTGCATGCAATCGCTGTGTATGCCAGAAGAGGGCATTGGATCCCCTGGGGTTACAGATGGTTGTTAGCTGTCATATGGGTACTGGGAACCAAACTGGGGTACTCTAGAAGAGCAGTGCTATTAACCGCTTATTTTTATGTGTCTGAATGTTTTGCCTGCATGCAATCGCTGTGTATGCCAGAAGAGGGCATTGGATCCCCTGGGGTTACAGATGGTTGTTAGCTGTCATATGGGTACTGGGAACCAAACTGGGGTACTCTAGAAGAGCAGTGCTCTTAACCGCTTTGCCATCTCCCCAGTCCCACAAACCGTTTTTAAACAATATCACAGGAATAGTCTCAAGGCAAAGAAGCCATCAATATCACAAAACCTCTCAATGAGTTTTGGGTCTAGAATGGTTTCTACTGAATTCAATGTCATGGTAAGAGCTGAAATCAAACTCAAATCAGAAGATAATTCTAGATAAATTCCAATCACTCATTCTTATATCTAAGCACTCACTGGCTTTATTAGAAGAAAACCATTTATATCACTAAAATTATATTAAAGTGATGATTTTCAAATAGAAATTGATGCGGCAGTAGAGTGGGGACATTTAGAGTCAGCCTGGGAGGGGGACCTCATTTGGCTCTGCAGAGAGGCCTTCGGCACTTGACAGCCTCCCCAAGCAGCTCCAGCTTAGAACTGCAAAGGTCTCAGGGAAGCTTGTGTGGTGTGTTCGCACACTGAACCAAATAGGCTCAAGGATGGAATACTGGACCAGCTGGTATAGCACAGATGAGGCCAAGCTCTGTTAGGGAGGAGAGACCCAACCTATAAGAAAGCTTGCTGGACACACAGAGCAATAGCTGCCACAAGTCCTTAAAGGTCTATTTAGAGGTATGAACCATAAACAGTGACTGCTTTGGTGCCTAGCAACTGCCCACATGTGCATTGAACCTGAGCATCTGCTTACTGTAATCTATTGCGTTATCTCATTTCTACGGTATCACTAGGAAGAAGATGGTATTGTGCATAAATATCCATGGGGAAACAAAAGAAGGAAGATCTTGGTATTTCTTATTAATTCGTTGCAGTTCTGGGCATGAAACCCATAGTCTAGAGCACATGCTGGTCAAGTGTTAGACCACCACGCCCCAGCCCCAGCCCCATAACTTAAGACTTTTAAGAGTTTTTAAAAATTGTTCACTTTCCTTAGAGAATTACAATCTAGAAAAGGCCAGTGGCCAGGACAGATTTTCTGATGCAGTATAAACTCAGAATTCTTTATGGCATGAACAAGTGAATGCATGAAGTTGCCCAGGCTCGCTGTGCAAGCACGTGATGGAGCCAGTGGTCAATACAACTTCACAGTGCTTGGTCTTTGTGCCTGCTTTTAACCATGTTGAATTTCTCAGAGGAAGTGAGATGGAAAGCTGGTTTTGCTGATTTTTCTACAGAAAGTTCACCTAGGAGAGTAAGGTACTGGGAACATATCCTCCTCACATCAGAACAGAGCACACTTATCTCTCAGCAAGGATAACTGGCATGAGGAAATGAAATCCTGGGCAGGGAAGCAGGTGGCATGACAGGGACTGTTCCCATAAATGAGTGACATATTCTTCAGCACAGAGGGACATCTGCTGAGAGAGATTGGGGGTGGGTATACACAGGCAGTTGAAAAAAGAACTCTGAATGGCAGAGGGGCCAGAAAGGGTGAGGAGGAAGGCAGAAGAGAAGAGCAGGTGACTTCTGGCCCAGAATCCAGAGCCCTCCACAGTGTGCACTCGGTTGGAATGATATGGGCTTGCCCCCAGCCCTTGGAGCTCCAGCAAGTCTCCCTAGGCCCAGAATAGTGATGAAAGAGCCTGGTGATCTTGTTTGGCAGCCAGAGGCAGGTTCAGCTGGAAGCCAGCCATCTGTTTTATGCCAAGCAACACATTCTCTTAGCTTAGAGGGGCCCATTGGTACAATGGTGCCATAAGAGGGGTGCAGACAAAGTCTTACATAGGCTCCCCAGAAATTTTCAGCTGTGGTTCAAAGCACTGGAAAGGAAGCAGGAAGCAGCAATCAGTTCCTGTTATAAAACAGCAAGTTAACTACATGAAAGATAACTGGTTTTTTTAAATGGTAGAGATGTGGCAATATATTATGAGTTTGTCACAAGATCAAGAGGTTTAATTACATCAGTCAGCAGGAGACAAACAGTAAACAATTTATTTTGCTGTGTAGACTTATAGGATGTGTACAGAGTTTTTATCTTAGGTCCTGCATAGGCTGTTTGACCTCAGCAAGTACCATTAGTGAAATATGCAGTCATGTCAGTGATTGAAGTATTATAGAATATTTTTGGAATTATTTAATTTTTAGAGTTTAGGAATAAAAATAATTTGCTTGGGGGATAATGGCAAATTAAAACATTTAGAAAATTAGAATGAGTTAAGAAAGAATAGAAAGAATTAAGAAGGGTTTTTACTTTATTTTTATGAATTAAATGTAACTTAAACAAAAAAAAAATTTTTAAGAGTAAACATAAAATTTAAATAATCTTATGATTGTGTATTTTAAAAGAAAGTACAAATATGAACATAGAATATTTAACTACATTAAAGATTAAAATATACACATATATATTTTAAATGTAAAATATTGCACGACTTTTAACTTGTTTTTATTCTGTTATCTTAGAAACCTTTATTGTGTGTTATTAGGAAAATATAATTAAGGATTGTTAGTCTTTGTGATAGAATTTCTTTAATTTTGGACTTTTTGATTTACTTAATTGTATTTTATTTTTGGAAAACAATTATATAATTATACCTATATTTTAGGAAAAATGAATACAAATATCAAAAAATCAAGACATTTTTATAAAATTAAAGTAACTGTTCTCTGTTTAATTTAGAAATGTATATTTTCATAGTAAATGTTAAGTGCAATTTTATTTGTTGGCTGACATGTAATAATAACTAATGATTTAAACAGGGGTAAAAAATGTGAGATTAGGGCTGGAGAGATTAAGAGATTAGGGCTCAGCGGTTAAGAGCACTGACTGCTCATGCAGAGGACCCGGGTTCGAGTCCCAGCACCCACATGGCAGCTACAAACCATCCTTAACTCCAGTTCCAGGGGAATCCGATGCCCTCTTCTGACTTCCACGGCATTGCACGACACGGGTGCGCTCACATACATGCAGACAATACACTCATACACATAAAATTTTAAAAATAAAATATTTTTTATGTGAGATTAAAATCTTTAAACTTAAATACTAACAAAGTCATTGTGAATATGAAAAGATGTTTGTTTATATAAACACATATATTTTAGATTAAAAATTAAGGTGCAGTGGCATTTTCTTGGTCTCTTAATATTTGGACTTTTATGAAGAATTAGTAGCACCCAAATTTAAGTGTTAATTTTGAGTTCTTAAAGAACCTATAAAATGGATTATTTGGCAGTGTTTTAGTTTTTAGAAAATGGGGTAAGGTGTAAGTATCTGAAATAAGATAAGATG
>NW_008357929.1:3410558-3410777 GCF_000622305.1 Nannospalax galili
TATCCACTTCCCAAGTGGTATTTTCCTGTAACCTTCTCGCCCACTGGAGCCCATATATTCAATCATCTCTGTTACTGTCCACTGTGTTGTCAGCGCCCCCAGTCATTCCCCAGTGCTTGTCTGTCTGCTGAATCTAGTCAGCTTTTCTAGAGATCTTTGTTTTAGGAAGATCAGCTGTTCCTCATCTAGTAGCAATTGGTTGTCAATATTCCTTTAGAT
>NW_008357929.1:3411249-3437893 GCF_000622305.1 Nannospalax galili
CTGTGTTGATCCTCCTCTTTGTAGACTGGACACTGGTTCAAGTCCATCTCGTGGGGTCTCCATGGCCTACCTGCACAAGAAGACAGGTGATTCATCACAGTTACAGGACATTTTGAGAGTTGTTCCATAGTCCCCTGGAACTTAGTCAATCTATAGGGCTGGAGAGATGGCTCAGGGGTTAAGGACACTGGTTGTACTTGCAGAAGACCCGGGTTTGAATCCCAGGACCCACATAGCAGCTAACAGCTGCCCATAACTCCAGTTTCAGGGGATCTGACAGCCTCTTCTGTCCTTCATGGGCATTGCATGACACAGGTGTGTTTACCTATATGCAAGCAACACATACACATAAAATAAAAATTAAAAATAATTTAAAAAAAAACAGGCCAGGTGGTATGTGCCTATCACTGGGGAGACAGATATGGAAGCATGCCCAAGGCTTGTTGGCCAGCCAGAGTGAGATACTATCTCAAATAAATAGAAAATAGTGGAGAATTATTGGGGAACCTGTTCGCTTGTGACCTCTATACTCACACACAAGCACTCACAGGTGTGCACACACACCACACACACACACACACACACACACACACACACACACAAGTATCTTCAGGTGATTCAGGATGAACCATGGATGAACATAAGAGGACACCATGAAGGAGTCTCACATTCCTCATGATGCCTACGAAGCATCATGCCACGACTTGATGGTCGGTAGATTTTTAAAATATGTATATTTACTAGAAGTGTGCAAAGTAATGGTGTCCTGTTGGGTGGTGTTCTGGATCTAATGAAATTCAGTGACAGCTGCTTTCTGGGGCTCCTGAGGCTAAAATGAAGATTCTGAGCAAGGGGTGACATCATTAGATCTGTGCTGAAGGTCTGGTTACCTGAAAACTGAGTGTAAAAGGTTTGGGTAGAAGCAGCATTCTAACATCCGAAAGAAAACAGCAGAGAAGAGGTCAGAGCTAAATGGAATGTGTGAAATGTCAAAGACCAACAAGCTGGTCAAAGGACACACAATTTCAGTCAGACCAGAGGACCTCGAACACTCTACTGTGCAATATGGTGACTGTGTGAGTAATGTCCTATTGCATATCTGCAATTCGTAAATAGAATTTATGCTTCCACCACACATACAATTCGATGTGGATGTGAGGTGATGGCTGTGTTATTTAGTTTGATGTGCGTATGGCAAAATATCACATTGCGTATGATTTTATAAGTCAGTATCTGCTGGGGTTAAAAAGAGGAGAGTCTGTAGCGTACATATAGATGGTTACAACTGTCCCATATTAAAGGAGAAAGAAACTGGTGAGTAGGAGAGGAGAGTGGTTGCAGGTCGGTGTTCTATTCCCACATATCCTGTGGTTTTCCACTGGACATATGAATGAGGTTCAAAAGACAGCTGTACTTTTACCTGGGATATTGTTCCTTAAGGTTTCAATAATGGTGCACATACTTCAAGCTGTTTCGTTCTTTCCCATTCAGTCTTCTTTCTGAGGCTTCATTGTGCTCCAAAATGGACATAGAAGTAGTTTATGGTGGCTATTCCTATGTTTACTTGTTGCTTACAAGGTCTCACATAGTCTTGGTTGGCCTCTAATTCACTATGTAGTTAAGGCTGGCCTCGAACTCCTCATCTTCCTATCTAAGCATCCTGAGTGCTGGGATTCCAGGTGTGACCTGCTATATCTAGCATAGTTTTATTTTCAACTCCTTCACCTAGTAATAGATTTTATATTTATTTGAAACACAAGTTTTAAAGGAACAGCATTTTATAATCAGATGACAAAGAGTCACACCGTCAATTTTCACACCATTAATAAATAATTTTTTAAAAATCTACTGCTCATTAAATGATAGGATGATGCCTTGGAAGGAGCAGGAAGGATGTGAAGAGTCCACTGCCCGAGGCAGGGCTTGGCCAGTGTCTCAAGCATTCCCTTGTACTGTCTGGTTTATAGTACAATTCACCTATCTATTAGCATGTGCATTCCTCATGGCCCATGAAGCACCATGACTGTTTCCAAGGAAAGATGGAATTCCAACTTTCCTCCAACAATGAATATTTACTTTCCTAATACCACATTTGTGCCCCACAGCTATGTTTTGAGGGGTTCATAATAAGCTTTTGTTTCAAAGCCAAATCATAATGCAATCCTCTTTATGAAGTTTCAAAACGCAATTAAACTTTACATTGTTAGCTTTAGTAACTGTAGACAGGTGATTCAACTGAACACCTGCAAAACAATAGTTTTGTCCAAGTTTGCACACATACATGCAGTATTGCTTGTCTGCTGTCTATCTGCCATCAGTTGTGTGGTATGGTTATTGTAAAATACATCCCTATTCCAGAGATGTGGCAATAGCTTATGCTGAACAAATACAGCACACAGTAATTCCCTCTTACCTATGCTTTCACTTTCCACAGTTTGTTACCTGTGCCCAACTGTGGCCTAAAAATATTAAATGGAAAACTCAAGAGATAAACAGAGAGTGCATTCATCTCACTTGTATTAGAATGTTTGCTATCATTGCTCTGTTTTTTATTGTTTTTAATGATCTCTTACTGTCTGTCAGCTGGTATTTTGTTACCGTAGCAAAATACCTAAGACAATCAATTTTCAAACAAGAAAGGTTTATTTTGGCTCACAGCTTTAGAGACTCTATGATAATCTGGCCCTGTTGCTTTTAGGCCTGTAGCAAGGAAGTATACACTGTGGAGAGCATGTGGTAGAGCAAAGCTGCTCAGGTCATTGTCAGAACCAGAAAGATAATTAAAGGAAGTTGCTGGGGTCCCACCATCCCTTTGGGACACATCCCCAAGGACCAGAGGTCCTCCCATGAGACCTTATTTCATACCATTTTACCATCTTCCCAAAGGGCCAATCCAGGGATCAAACCTTTAACACACAGAGCTTTAAGGGACATTCTAGATCCAAACTAGATCACTCACTGTGCCTGATTTCTAAAGTAAATTTTATCATAGGCATAGTTTGAATAAGAAATGTCCCCCATAGGCTCCTGTATTTGACACCTTGTTCCCAGTTGGTGGCACTACTTGGGACATCACTTTAGGAGGGGGAGCCTTGCTGGAGGAAGTGTGCCACTAGGGGAGAATTCATAGCCTTGCCACCCTTGCAGTGCACTCTCTGCTTCCTGTTTGCAGTTCAAGATGTAAGCTCTTGCCTTCTAGCTCCAGCTGCCTTGCCTGCCTCCTGCATGCTTTCCCTACCATTAGGGATTCTCCCTCTGGAACTGTATGCCCAAATAAACTCTTCTGTAAGTTGCCTTGGTGTGGCCCAAATGCCCTCAGGGTCTCCTGCATGATCAGGCAAACCATATATTTTATGTGCATTTATTAACTTACAAAGGAATGAGGACCCAGTGCCTAGCCCCACGCCTCTGGCAGCGTGGCTCAAAGCCTGCCATATCAGACCGTGCCATGACTACCATAGTCCCTGCTAGCATTCGCTCACACCCCAGGGGCCAGGGATCTTGCCCCAAGTCCACAAGAGTCAGTCCATTCTGTTTTGGAGATGCTGCAGCTGGCTGCGTGTTCCCCACACCACACGCGCTACCCTCTGTAGTCCATGTTCTGCATCAGGCCCCGCCCATTGGAGGAATTAGCCAATTGGAACACACTCCACCCCTTTCCTCTGCTCTTACAATCTTCCCATCCATCTTCTGCTAAAGTCCCTGAGCCTTGGAGGGGGTGATAGATGTAAGGTGATCTCTCTTGTATCATGGTGAGATAGTGGCTTCTTGGGACCCCCATTAGTCATCTTTAGGCCATGGTCACTGATCTACCTCAGTGGTGTTTCTTCTGTTATAAAGACAAATGGAAGGAAGTAGACACATTTAAACAAACATGAATGTAAATACAAATGCCGAGAAGATATCCCAGTAGGTGTACTATACTCATTAAACAATATACTCATGATGGTTTCTCTACTAGGGCCTGTAGCCTGTCTCAATGCAAGACGTTGGCCTGGTCTACAGCACCAGATGTGTGTTTCACCTATAGGAGTGGGCCTTATCCAATTAGAAATTTGTCAGTTGTACGGGTGTTGGTCAAGCCATTATTGCACTTGCAGGTATTGCTTGGCATGTCCATACATGCAGCACCTGGGGTCCATCGTTGAGTAGAATTATAGGGAGTTCTTTCTTCCCTAACCATCCACATCCATCCAGTGGCATGGAGTTTTTTGGCTTAGTCTCAGTTCCATCTCTTCTTCTTCTCCCACACTCACAACATGCAGTGTACTCAGCAACATGGCCTTACCGACCTTTCTAGAGTACAATCAACATTAATGGCAATAGCCTTGGTGAATTGGAGGACCTCAAGAGTCTCTCTCTGACCAACAGCTCATAGCAGGGCAACAACCCCTGGTACTGTAGATTTTTTTAACAGTGGTATAGTTTGGGAGGCTCTATCCTCATCTTACCCAACCTACATAAAACTCCCAAGAATCTTACAGCTATAGCTGGCCTTTGCTTCTTCAGGTATCTTTCAAATGGGTTTAACATCTGTAAAACACTTGAAGGAACATTCTCACACAGCATGGAAAGGTTTTGCCCATTCGGATTAACTTTTTTCTCCATAGATCTTTGTTAGATACCATAGCATGGGTACGTGGATTTAATTTGGTTAATACACTTACAGGTATTGGCTCCAGTTTCCTGACCCTGCACTGGGCTAAGGAGACAGGGGGCTTCTCCTGTTCCCATTGCACTTGTTGGTTCCCTGAGTCAGACAGGCTCTGGGTCTGCCTCCTGACTGTCATCTTCCCATTGACCACACCAGGTTGCTGGGGGGAGAACTTGGTGGGAAAACCTGCTTCCACCCTTAGTATAGCCTTTATCAGAAGAGAAATGCATCTTATTTAATCTTTGGGAATTCCTAACCACCCCGTGTACAGTTGTTATCCTTTAAATGTCCTTGGTAAACTGTTCTGGTTTTAAAACTTTCTAGAAGAACCTTGGTACCAAATTTGGTTTTCTATCAATTTTTTCTCTGTGGATTTGTGCTTTACACAAATCCTGCCACATTTGTCTTCGAGTAACCCAAGTTGACCATTTCTTCCATCTGGTCTTTTTTATATCTCTTATAGGGTGTTCTGTTATTTTACAGACATGTTTTACATGCTGGTCAGAATCATTTACATTTCCCAAAGCCTCTCTCACTTTACAAAGATCCTGTCCCATCAAAGACCTTAGTAAAACCATTAAAGCCCCATACCATTCTCGAGGTCCCACCCGAATTCAGCTCTGGTTTTAAAACTTTCTAGAAGCACCTTGGTACCAAATTTGGTTTTCTATCAATTTTTTCTCTGTGGATTTGTGCTTTACACAAATCCTGCCACATTTGTCTTCGAGTAACCCAAGTTGACCATTTCTTCCATCTGGTCTTTTTTATATCTCTTATAGGGTGTTCTGTTATTTTACAGACATGTTTTACATGGATCTCCCTGTAGCCCTAGCTGTTCTGGAACTCACTATGGAGACCAGGCTGGCCTTGAGCTCACAGAGATCTGCCTGCCTCTGCCTCCCTTATAGGGTGTTCTGTTATTTTACAGACATGTTTTACATGCTGGTCAGAGTCATGTAGATTTGCCAAAGCCTCTCTCACTTTACAAAGATCCTGTCCCATCAAACAGCTTAGTAAAACCATTAAAGCCCCACACCATTCTCAAGGTCCCAGTTGAATTAGGCTTTCTTTCATATCTCTGGTGAACTCAGTCTTATCTGGCCTGGTGAACTGGACATCATATATATTACTTTTCATACCTAGTTCTCTCAGTAATGCCTACCACTCCTTTATAGTCCTCCAGCCCCTGCTAATCATGTTAGTCTTCCTTGGTGACAACCATGTATCTTTAATGCCTTCAACCAGCCATCCCATTAAGGACTGCTCCCCACTGCATTGGCCTAGGTTGAACAGCCTGTATTGCAAGGATGGATGGGTGGTTATATAACTCAGCTGTGAAGCTTCTGAAGGACTTAGACTGATGTCGTTTCCTCACATGTCCCATACTCTCACAAGCCATGAGGCCAGGGGCTCTCTGTTTGCTTGCTTGTGAGTTTTTCCTAGTTTTAACAGTTCTAGCATGGACTATTTCCTAGCTACAGCACAGTTAGCTATTTTTTTTTTCCTTTTTACTATTATCTGTCTTTTCCTCTGAGTCCTTGGACTTTACATCAGTCAAAGTGTCCCACCTTTTTCCTCTCTCTTGCTCTGCACCTGGGTCTGCCAGTTCTGTTTTTTCAGCTTTTCCTGCCTGGGGCACATCTTTTTATCATGCAAAGTGGCTTCTCTCTCTCTCTCTCTCTCTCTCTCTCTCTCTCTCTCTCTCTCTCTCTCCCCCCGTTTGGGTCCAGATTTTCTAGCCTTTGGGTAACCTTTAACAAATCATCACATACCTGTAACATATCCCCACCTTTACAACATAGCTGTGGCCCACGCTTCTGTGTGACTGGCCTCATTTTAGTTACAGATTTTATGATCCATTGTATAACCCATATGAGTATCCCTAACCCCATTAAGCATCTGGGTTTTGATTGGCTTTTCTCCTGGATGTGGGACTCAGAGCCCAGCTGACCCACCACAGGGACAGCAGGAACAGCACTGCTTTCTGAGGCCCACATCCCCAAGACTGTAGTACCTTTATCCAGCCAGACTATGCCAGTTTTGTGGCCCAAATTCCCTCTGGGTCTCCTGTGCAATCAGGCAAACCATATAATATATTTTATGTGCATTTATTACCTTACAAAGGAATGAGTACCCAGCACCTAGCCCCATGGCTCTGGCACCATGGTTCAGAGGCCGCCATATCAGACCGCACCATGACTACCATAGTCCCTACTAGCATTCGCTCACGCCTCAGGGGCCAGTGATCTCACCCCAGGTCCACAAGAGTCAGTCCATTCTTTGAGCTGCTGCAGCTGGCTGTGTGTTCCCCACACCAGGCGCGCTACCCATGGACCCTCGCTTCCATCCCAACATGGCCCCCAGCAGCCCTTTCTCAGTCCATGCTCCACGTCAGGCCCTGCCCATTGGAGGAACTAGCCAATTGGAACACACTTGGTCATGATGTTTTATCACAGCAACAGAAAAGTAACTACAACAGCATATATGTAGGAGTGGTGATCCTGTAATATAGAGATCTGGTACTATCAGCAGTTTGACCTTCTGCTCCAGGGCTTAGAACATAATCTCCTCAGATAGGAGGGTATTTTTTTGCAGTTGCTTGTTATTTGTTGTGTTTTACCTGCACTAGCATGTAATCACTATGCAGGAGAGCACTTATTTTATCCCACTAATTCATCTCTGTTTCCTACTTTTAGGCGAAGCCTGGCACAGCGTAATTGATCAATAAAATCTTGCCGAATGAATGAGTGAATGAATGGGCCAGTGAGTAAGCTCTGGGAACCGGGAACATTTCAGTACATGCCAAAAACTTTGAGGAATTGCTGTTGGAAGGTCCATGGGTCTGTATAGAAACAAAACCTAGTATGACATATAAACTCCTGTCATATTTATGAAAGGGAAGGGGAGAGACCGTGAAAACTTCATGACTTGGAGGGAGCATGCTGGAGGTGAAGGGTGCCTGGGGGGCAGCCAAGGGCACATCTGGAAAGCATCACCAGTTCCTTGGCCCTGGAGGTGACTGGGGTGGAAACTCACCACAGTACTAACATCTCCTTGTTCTTGACCCTGGCTGATGTACTAGGAAAAAGTAAGATCACCCTAATGGCAGGCTCTCAATGAGGGAGATTCTGCCCAGTGAAAAAGAGGGTCTCTGCCCCAGGTAGCTCCCAAGGGCCACAATAAACAGCACAGAGCAATTCTCTGGGAGAAAGGTGGTGTATCCCAGGATGCTGCCTCCAGCTAGGGCCATCTCCTCTTTTCCAGGTTTCTAAGACTCAGAATTTGTCAAGTCAAAATTGTCATAAATACAAACCTATCCAAACCCTATGTGTTTCTGTACTTCCATCTGGCCCAGAACTATCTAATCAGGATCCACTTCAGTCTCCGAGGTATACATTAGATGCATTTAACAGCCAATCTAGGGTGAGCATATGATTCCTTCCAGCCACCATTCCTTATCAGGTTAAGAGGAAAGAAACTACCAGATGTATCAGAATGACCCTGCAGTTCAGAAAGATAGCACTAACCTGAACTATAAGAAAAATCACCAGATTACTAAGATTGCCTGCCCATGAACCATTGCTATGGCTAGAACCAGGAAACAATTGCAAAAGATATTGGAGGCATGCTTCCTCTTAGATTTAAGAGCACATCGAGGCCTCTGGTTTCACGAGGTACCTGAACATCATCTTCCCATTCAACATTTCCTAGCTTCTCACTATGATTGCAGCAAGATTCTAACAAAAAGAAAGCTTCACAGGCATGTTAGCAAGTGAATGAACAGAGAACATGATTCTAAGGTATGAGGAGAACTGGGTTTATTACAAGAGAGATGGAGTTAGGGTGAGACATGCATGTCGCATTGTTAAGATTTTTAATATATTGTTGCTGTGGGAAGTAGAGTCTGCCTCAAAAGATATCACAGACTCAGGAAAACTGCAAAAAGTGCCCCCTGTCTCAAAGACAGAGAGAGTCAACCAGCTTGACTGGTAGATTTAGGTGATTGCAGTTGAGGACTTAAATAATTTGGGGAAACTCAGGTAAAAGAATATGAAAGTGGATACAAAGGTAGTTTTGTTAAAGCAAGAACAAACCACAAATTACAAACTTTAAAATGAGCAAATACAGTTAATATAATAAAACACTCAATTTTCACGCTATTAACAAATAACTAACTACCTATGTGATTCTTCAGTAGTTTCCCAGTTTTCACTGCTGTGCTCTTTGATCATCATTTCAAATAATGAGAGTTGGACGTTTCTTTTAGCTCCCTAGGATCATTGGTAATATAGATATCCCTTGATTTATCATGCAATGTGTCCCAATAAATAAACTGTAATTGAAATATAAGTTGAAAATGAATTCACTATTACATCTATTATCACTAGCCTAGGAAAAGATAAAAATTTGGGGTTTGGGCTAGAGATGTGAGTGGGTTGTAGCTTACTTGTCTAGCATGTGTGAAGTCCTGGGTTCAGTCATCAACATGGAAAAAATTAGAAAAGAAGGAAAAATAAGTTAAAAAATATATTACCTACTGCAATACATTATCTACTGAAAGTATAGTATCTTTATACTATTTTAAAATAGAAAAGACGAACCATCAGGAACAATCTGTATTAGGTAAATTAAGATTGTCATGAACTTTGGAAATCTATGTACAGTTTCCTTCACATTTGAAGGCATGGGAGGACTTCCCACAGGCTAACTTTTGGTTCTATGTACTTCTGTCTTCAGGTGCTGGGTGGCATAGCACATAGTCTGTCATAATGTGAGGTTACCTCTGGTCACTACATTCAAGCTAAATAAGTTCTTCTGCTCAAATCTCCAAATCCCCAAGACCATGCTTCTGCTGCTGACATGGAAGAGGATGATAGTCAGCAGGTGGGAGTGGAGACGGGGATCTTAACTAGTTGTAGTCAAAATAGTGCATTCATGCAAATTTCACACACACACACACACACACACACACACACACTAAAAAACACTTACAAGACTGACTTTTCTTCACAGCTGGAGAACTGGAGAGACAGCATTGTCATCCCAAGGCAATGTTCTATTGCAGCAGGAAGAGTATTATTTCCGCTCATCCACATTCCATCTCCCTCCCTCAAAAGAGACCAAGGATACACATTTCCATGCAACAAGACTAACCGCCAAAAGGAGACTATAGGCTGCTATACAAACTCAAGAGATGGCAGATGATTCGAGTAAGCTGCTGTGGGGCTGATATGAAAGGAAGAAGAGAGAAGACAAATCAGAAGAAGAAGCTAGAATCTATTACCTCTGGTTGTATCTTCCTGTTCTTAGTGGAGAACCCACAAAACTAATTGTGAAGAAGCACAGAGGAGTCTAGAGGTGACTGTGCAAGTGACTTAATGATGGTCACTGCAGCTCCTACAGAAGCAGACATTTAAAGATGCACAGCTTGCTTCTTTAGCTGTAGACATCACCAGGAGTAAAACTCTGCATTGATTCTCCCAGTACCTTCAAACCTTCTCTCATGAACTTTACATTAAATACCAAGATATCCTGAGTAGACATGTTGCCAGCAGCTTTGCCTTGGTCACCACCTCATATACTCATCGGCTGCCTTTCCATATTGCAGCAAGCCTCTCCTCCGCTTTTCTGCCAGGTGGAGAATACCAACCCTCTCCTTTCCCCTCAGTGCAGCACTCATGGGAAACTGTTGTGTGAATTCTCTTTCCCGAATAAGTGAGGCTGCTTATAGGTAAAGAAAACACGGAGCAAGAAACAACCTGATGTGGGACATCAGGGGTAGCAGAGGGGCTTAGGAACTTTTTGGTTGATTGGTTTTCTCTCTCTCTCTCTCTCTCTCTCTCTCTCTCTCTCTCTCTCTCTCTTTCTCTCTCTCTTCCTCCGTGTGTGTGTGTGTGTGTGTCTTTCTCTCTCTCTCTGTCACAAAGCTGTTGATGCTTGCATGCAGCTTCTTCTATTCCTACCTTTCCTACCTAAAGTGTTCCTGTTTGAAGCCAAAGTTTGTACAATCTCCTCTGCATTCTAAATTCTAAAACACAAGGTGTACCCATGTGGTTGGTTGGTTAGATTTGTGTGTGTGTGTGTGTGTATGTGTGAGAGAGAGAGATGAGAAAGAGAGAGAAAGAAAGAGACAGAAACTGGCTTGTTTTATTCATGATTTGTTCTCAACTTCTTTTGTTTGATTTTCTAGCATTATTGATTGTTTTGGCAAATAAAATTATATGATTTTAAGGTGTACAACATGATTTTCCATATATAAATGATTACCGAAATCATTAGTCAACACCTTACCTAGTAACCTTCTGTTTGATATACTTTGTTTTGCGGTTAGAACATTTAAGAAAATTTCCAGTGCAGTCATTCCTCAATGCCCCTGACACCCTGACACCCTCTACAGACAACTGCATCAAAGGGTGCTCAAGGCTTTCCTGTAAAAATTTGCATGTAGCCTATGTGTACCCTCTAGCATGTTTTAAATTACCTCCACATTTATATAATACCTATAGTATCAATGTTACAGCTATTATAAGTATTGATGGAAGAATGGCAAGAAAAAGCTAAACATGCTAATTACGCATGCAAAAACAGTGTTTTAGAAAGGTTTTCATCACGTAGCCCAAGCTGACCTCAAATTCACGATCCTTCTGCCTCCACCTCCTGGGTGCTGGGGATACAGGTGTATGTCACCAGACACAGCAACGAAAGCAACCTTTATCAAATATTTCCTAGCTACCGTCAATCCAACCCACACATGTGGAACATGTACCTACAGAAGGCAGACTGCTACAACTCGGTGTCTACACTCGCTATGTTACAGATCGATTCCCTGAGATGATTCCTTTGATTACTGCTAGTTAGCCCTTTTGTCCAATGTCTCCTTTTTCTTTCTATTCTACCCCCAGCCTGGGTAAACCACCATTCTGATCTCTGTTTCTATGAGTTCTCAGACAATTTAAAATGGAAAGTAGCTTATGACACACAATCCCACTTCTGGGTATATACTTAAAGAAAAAGAAATCAGAATCATACAGAAATATCTGTACTTACAAGGTCGTCATAGCGTTATTTGCAATAGCCAGGACATGACATCCACCTACATGTCCAGTAGGATGCATAAATAAAGAAACTATGGTATATAGCTATGTATTCTATAATGGAATGTTAGCCATAACAAAGAAATCTGTGTTAGTCAGCTTTCTATCACTGTGACAAAATACACGAGAAAGAATATTAACTTAAAAGAAGAAAGATTCTTTTGGGCTCAAATTTCAGAGATTCTATCCCATGGTTGTTTGGGTCTATTACTTTGCACTTGTAAGAAGACAAAACAGTATGCTGGTGAACATGTGTCGGAACCAAGCTTCTGGTCCCATGGCAGCTGAGTTGAGGACAGAGAGAAGAGGAGTCACAGTCACAATACGTCCTTCAAGAGCACGGTTCCAGTGAACTAGCTTCCTTCCACTCAGCCTCGCCTCCTAAAGTTCCTACCAGCCCCCAGTGGTACCACAGGCTGCTGACTATGCTATGAACACTTGGCCTTTAGGGGTAGGGGACATTTCTTTTCGGAACCATGACACTTGCCATTTGCAACAGTATGGATGAATCTTGAGAACATCATGCTGAGAAAAATAAGTCAGAGAGACCTAAATATTGCATGATCATAATTGTAAGTAAAACCTAAAATCATTGTTGGTTTTAGTAGTGACCAGGTTTCTCCTAGCTTGAAGCATCTCTTACTAGGGAAGTTCTACTTCATGGCCAAAAGCACATGCATGAAGGTGGCCTTCAGAGCAGCACTGTCCTGTCCTTCAGCCAAAGTAAATCTCGGGGAGCTACTTCACCAGGACTGCTTCATGCGTTAAAAAGAAAAATAACAAAATGGGCTGTGTAGTGGACAGAATAGGTCCACATCAGTCAACTGTTAGCAAAGTGCCTACCTAAGTGCTAGCTATTCCTACGAATTCTGTCTTCCGCAAACTGGAGTGCGCATTGCTCTGTGTTAGTGGTACTAAGTGTCTTGTTTCCATGACCAACTTGACACATAGGAAGAGGGAACCTCGGCTGAGGAATTTCTTCCATCAGAACAGTCTATGGCCATGTTTTCAATTGCTGAATGATGTGGGAGAGTTCAGCCCACTGTGGGCAGTGCCATCCCTGGCTGGTGGGCCTGGGCTGAATAAGAGAAGTAGCTGAGCAAGCCAGGGGGGATGGAAGCCAGTAAGCAGCATGCCTCCAGGCTCCTGTCTTGAGTTCCTGCCTTTATTTCCCACCATGATAACCTGTGACTTGGGACATGTAAGCCAAATAATCCCTTTCTACCCATTTGTTTTGGTCAGTGTTTTATCATAACAACAGAAAGCAAAGTAGGATACCAAGAAATCAAGATTCAGACATAATGACTCACATCCTCTGTAAGAATTCAAAGTCATCCTTGGCTACATAGCAAGTTTGAGACCAGCCTGGGCTACATGAGACATTATATAGCTATCAAAAGAACAGCAACAAAAGAAACCTAAAATGGAATAAGTATTTATTAACAGATGATTCATCAAATGATAACTGAAGTTTCTCATAGTATGGAATACAATACAGTCATCAGAGATGATGATCAAGGTTTATTTAGAGTGCCAAGTGTTAAAAACAGATCTCTGAGTAATATGAGTAACATATATGACACATTTTTATATATGTATACATACAACCTTGTGGGAAAACAATCTGTCAAATAGATACCAAAAATGATACTCTCAACAGTAGAATGTCCTGAGAATCATGGTTTTAGATTTCCAGTAGTATTTACTTACTAAAAGTAGTACTTTTAATAAGTATTTGTATGAAATTATATATAAATAATGTATTTATTTAGGTGTAGATATACACAGACATTAAATAGTGTGTGGTTAAACAATATAAATTAATAAGAAACAAATAATTATGAAATTTTATTCGTATTATATAGTATAGGAAATTGGTTCCTATCCTCAATATTCAAACAGTTCCTATGAGTCAATATGAAAATACAACATAGAAAGGCAAAAAGATAAGCAGGTGATTAGCAGAAACACAAATGGTTAACTAGGTAGTAATAAGTACAGACTCATCTATCTCAAAGAAATACAAATTAAAGCAATTTAATTCTCTTTTTCACCTTTCCCTATGGCAATTTTAAAAATTGGTGGAAAAAAAATCATCTAGTGTTTGTCAATGAAGAGGTAAAGTCAAATGCCGTGTGTGTGCTGAGAGTCAACTCATTCCTTCCAAATGACTATGTTGTGAAATGTGTTTTGAAAAACCAACACTTGGTAATGCTTTTCTGACTGAGTAATTTTAAGTACTTTTAGTAAGACAACTACCAGTCTTATACAAATATGTTTGTAACAGAACCCTAATTTAAGTGATTGACTAGGCATGTTGTAAGTCATTCATAAATAATTATTAAAAATAAGTAAATTCAAAAAAAATCCTAACAGTGTGAGAATGTACAATACATCTGCTGCTGTGTAATCACAGCAGATGAGGCAGCGATGTCAGTGTTTACTCCAAAACAATGCGTGCAGAGTAAAAAAAATAACGGAGCACATTCATTAATCTCTTTCTGCACAGTCAGATATTGTAATTTTTCTTTATTATGTAAATATTTAAGAAACAGTATGCAAGAGAATTTTGTCTCTTAGTATATTATTCTCTCATAAATATATTAGTTTTCTACTGTTATTATAAAATTAACATAAATGCAGTAACTTAAGCAACACAAACTTATCTTAAGGTTCTCTAAGATAGGAGCTGGAGAGTTTTCTCAGTGCTTAGGAGCACTGATTGCTCTTGCGAGGGCCTGGGTGGGTTCAATTCCCAGCACCCACATGGTGGCTAGCAACTGTCTATATCTCTAGTTCCAGGGGAATCCAATGCCCTCTTTCGACCTCTGCAGGCTTTGCATGACACGAGTGCATACATGCAGGCTATACACTCATACACATAAAATAAAAATAATAAATAAAATATTTTTTTAAGTTCTCTAATTAGAAGACCTATATTGACCTCACTGGGCTAAAACCAAGTCATCTGTGAGACTGGATTCCTTCTTCGAAGCTCTAGAAAATTCCCTTGTCTTTTCCAGCCTTGAGACTACTTGTGCTCCTTGGCTTGGGCCCCTCCTCCACTGCAAAGCCATAAGCAGTAGGTTGAATCCTGTTCTCACCACATCATAGCTGTCTCTCTCCTGCTGTTAAGGATGCTTACAGTTGCACTGAGCCGAACCAGACAATTTGGAATGATCTCCCTGTTGGAAGGTCAGCTGACTGGTTGCCTTAACCCCATCTACAACTTTGATTCCCCTTGGCCATGTGATATAACACATCACAAATATCAGGCGTCAGGATGTGGCCGTTTTGTGTGGTGGCAGGAATGCATTATTGTGCTTCCTGCAATTAGCAAAAGGCAATAGGCATCATTTGTATGCGGGCAAGACTTCCACAAAGATGCATTTCAAGTGCTCATGAAAAAAGTTTAACAAGTTAAAAGTGATATCTTGAACTAAGGGAAAACAAGTTTAAATCTAGTAGAAAGATATACCTGTCTCCCATTTGCCTTTGTGAAAGCTGCTCTCGAGCAAACACCATCTCTAGGAAACGACTCAAGGAACATATTGACGAAGTGCCACTATTTTGTTCTGCAGGAATTATATTCCTTTAAGCTATGCTGTAGATTGTATTTCTGTTTATTTCACAGACAAAGCTGTTAACTGATTCATAATATTTTTTTAAAAAAGATCGCTGGTTTTATTTCTTCTGTTTGCACATCTTTTACACATTCTTTGTTAACTAACAATAGAAACACTGGATCTCTCAGGCACCTATAAGTCCACACCAAGATTTCAATTGTCAGCTAGTAAAATCATCCTAGTTTTCAGGGTAAGGCTTAGCAATTCAATATTATTTTTTTTAAAATGGCAAATATCATAAGGTCCTTAATCCCAGAATATTTTTGTAGTTTGAATCTGAAATGTCCCCCAACAGGTTCTTGCTTTAAATGTCTCTTTCTCACCTGGTGGATTTATTTGGTTTTTATTTATTTCTTTGATTTATTTTAATTTTATGTGTATGAGTATTTTGCCCACATGTATGTAAGTGCACTACGTGCAGTGCCCATGGATATCGGAAGAGGGTGTCAGATCCCCTGGAACTGGAATTACATATGGTTGTTAGCCACCATGTGTGTGTGCTGGGAACTGAGCAGCCAGTGCTCTTAACCACTGAGCCATCTCTCTAGCCTGTGGTGGTGCTAATTTGAGAGTCTACAGGACCTTTAAGAAGTGGGACTTAGCTAGCAGAAGTAAATCTTTGGAAGGAGGGAGTTGAACACTATGCCAGACCCCTGTTTCCTGTCTCGTTCACTGCCCTCTGGTTTAATGTGATGTGTACATGCTCCCAACACCATGAATTGAGCTGTTCCATGATGGCTGACCTACCTACCATAATGGACTGTGACCCCCTGAAACTGAGCCAAAAGTATCCTTCCTCCTTTAAGTTGTTTCTGTCAGGTACTTGATCACTGTTAAGAAGTAGCTGATTCAAACATTTTAGCTTGCCGGAATGAGGCACCTTTGATTTTTAAAAACCTTTCCAAGTCTCAGACTGCCCAAGTGATCTTGGTTGTCCCAGGTCACAGGACAAACTATACTTACATAGAAACCATTACTTAGTCTGTCTCAGTCCCATTCACTGTGTGGTGGCTAGGGTCAAGTTTCCTGGACAATTCAGTCACCTTTTGGGCATTGGACATCAAGAGGTGGCCTTGGAAAAGAAAATCCCACCTCCCACATTCACACCTCACCTTCCTGACTTGGAAAACACCTCCAGTTAATGAGCAAATCTGGCATGTGTCAGCTTTTTGTAAGCAAGCATTTCACAAGGTTTACAGAAAAGTAAAGTAAACAGAGTTCTGAGCAACAAAAGAGTGGCGTTTATGCATTCTTTGATTCACTTTAAAGGATGGTATAAACTGACTTTTTAACCAAGCATTAGGCAAGATCTGGGCCCAAGCCATTCTATGATAAACAGTGACATGGCTATATTAAAATATTTACTTAGTGTGCTAAAGTGACTTATAGGAAGAGTGGCTACTACATAGAAGTCCTAAGTATTAAGGCGTCAGGTGCCACGGGCGGCATAAATATTCCGTGTGCACTTGTTTATAGGAAAACCCCATCTGGATTCAGCTAAAACAGCAGGCACCCTGGTGACCCCAGTTTTGCTATTGGAAAATATAACACAAGTGTTCACTCATCTAGAATAACTACAGTGCTAAGTGCCAAATGACAGATGGGAGGGGATTGGCTTTTCTCAATAAAATCCAGGCACTCCATTGTAAAAGGTTTCATTGTAAGGGCTCCTCGGCATTTACAGACTCTCAGTGTGGATATGCAGCTAGACAAGGCGAGGTTCTGGGTCAGACTGACCAAAGCCTGTCTTCTCAAGACAGATGATCCATGCATATCCATACAAAACAGACAGGGCTGGGAAGACATGCCCTGGAATAGCCCATGAACATCAGCATCAGAAGTCCCCACCCACCTCCTCCCACCCCAAACTTGGTTATGTTGAATAGAGATCAGCAGACAGGCTAGGGAATAATCTTGGTGTGATCCAAAGAATATAGTATTTTGGGAACGGAATCTAGATTTGGACAGATCCTCTACTGCTCACTGAACCTCACCTTCAGGATAAGAGTGTGGGCCAGACAAAGGACAATGTGTTATCCAAGGCACTTTTACATGCAGGCTCACTGGTTCCTTATGCTGAGTCTAAGATGCAAGCAGCCTTTCTCCATCCCAAAGACCCACAGAGGCAAGAATGGTCACAGCATATGAAAGTTCTTCCTAGTTCCCCCATCAGATGAACACATCATTGCCTCTCAAGGTTGCCCCAGTGTAGAAATGGTAATAATAAAAGTATAGCTGACCTCTGGGACTGACAATTTGGTTTGAGAAGAAAATACCTTTGCATGACAACCTGTCCACTCAGCTTCACAAGTATAGAGCTCAAAAAGAAGCTCTCAAACGGAAACTGCCAACAGCAAACTAAAACCTTGAAGCAATGGGACAGAGTGGCTCCCTCACACACACTCAAAGGTAAACCTCTCCCAACTGAATTTGATGAATAGAAGTCATGCATCCCACTCACTTAATAAAGATGTTACAAATACCTACCATGCTTCAAGTTCTTTCTAGACCAGGAGAATACAACAAACACAGTCACTACGTCATGGAGTATAGTCCATCTCCATGAGCCAGAAAGAAATGTTTGATTAAATAAATGTTCAACATGATTTCAAGAAATGATAAGAACAATAAATCAAGGTATATAAATAGAGAATTCTGTAGTGCCCAAAGGTGCTATGCAGGTCATTAGGAGATAAAAAGCCATCAGTGTTACTACTGAGAGGTGAATCCTGCATGCTTCTATACTGACCTATTAGTCATGATGTGCTCACTGAAGTAATAGTGGCATGAAGGTGATGGTGGTAACCAACTCCTCCTTCATTAAAGGAGGGGCAAGCAGGGTCATCGGACTCTCACCAGAGTAGCCAGCCACTCTTCCCAGCCAACTGTATGTAATTTGGTCCTAATCACACATGGTCTTTCACAACATTTATTTGTGGAACATTTATTTGTTAATGTTATTATGTATCATAATTATTTAAAAAAAGAAAATGAGAATGTAAAAGATGTTAAAGGGATATAGGAATGGAGATATTTTCCAAATTAAAAAAAAAATGAGAAAGCTTAAATAAGTGATGAAGTTCTGTGTAGGTTTGTTATGATATATAAAGGATGAGACAAAAATAATATACACATAATCTTAAAATTTCTATGGTCATAGTTTAGTCAACTAGTTTAAGGAACAAAATATATATCTAGTCAAAGTTGTTTTTTTAGAAGGAAGAGTTTATTTGACTTATGGTTCCAGAAGAATAAGAGTTCATCATGGTGGGAGGTGTGGCAGGGGGTAGCCAGAGCAGGAAGCTGAGAGCTCAATCTTTTTGTTAGCACAGGAGGCAGACAGAGAAACTGGAAATGGAATGAAGCTGTGTACTCTCAAAGTCCACTACCAATGATGTGCTTCCTCCACCATGGCCACACTCCCCAAATAGCACCACCAACTGACCAAGCACTCAAATATTTGCAGTCAGTGAGGGACGTTCTCATTCAAACCATCACCTATGTTATTGCAGCATCACATTTCTAGACTGTTACATTATTCCCAGTGTTTTTCCTATATGTAATACTTCATATTCTTTTTTCTATTCCTACCCTTTATAAGCACTCTTTGGGGATACAATGATCCTCCATCAACATTTAGACAATAACATTGCACAGAAGAAGCCTGGCTTTTAAACAGCCATAAAAATAATTATATATGACATACCTAATCTTAATCATATAAATGGATACGTGCATATTCATAATTATGCATAAAACTCTAATGTCTTTCTAGCTGGACTCTGTATAAAGAAAGCAATGAGAGAGAGAGAGGGAGAGAGAGAGAGAGAGAGAGAGAGAGAGAGAGAGAGAGAGAAAGAGAATTGCCATTACATGGCTGGCTAGTTGAGATTCTTATGCAACCAGGGCAAAAACCCAATGTTAAATTTCTTGCACTGGAGTATGCTTCAACAGAAGGAGAAAATCAAGTCCACAGACGTTATTAAAAAGACATGGCCTAGAAAGTAGCAGAAGTGGAAAAGCATGTCAGGTGTCTGGGTCTACAACTAGGTCACACTGCCCCATGCAGTTCTGGAGTCAGCTGCTTGCTCCTTCCTTTCCCCGGCCTCCTCAGCACATGGACTGGAAATGCTGTCTGCTTCTTTTTCTCCAGCTGCAGAACCTTGAGCAGACGCCATACTTGAGAATTACAGAACGTGGAAATTCAATTCTTGCTTCCACCTGTTTGACATATTGTCTCTTGTTCTGAGCTGTGGACTCCAGGCTAGCTGGCCTTTGAGCTTCCAGGGAGTCTCTGTCTTTGCATCCCTCTTTACAGTAGGAGTTCTGGGATTATAGATGTGCACTACCATACCTGGCTTGATATGGGTTCTGGGAATCCAAACTCAGGTCTTGCCTGAGTGCCTGCCCGACAAGCACTTTATTCATTTAGTCATCTTCCCAGCTCATCCCTAACTTTGTTTTCACATTTTATTTTTTTAAATTCTTTAAAAAATAATTTATTGAGAATTTCATACAGACATCTAAGCATATAAGGTGTTTTGATCAAATCCATGCCCATTCCCTCCCCTCCGACTCCTCCCATATCTCCCCATCACTTTTTTTCTGATAACTTTATGTACTCTTTCTTCTTTTTGCTACTCTAACATTCCCCCCTCTGAAGAGGTAAGTATAAAACCTTTTAAGGATTAGATAAGAGGTCCCAAAATACTTTCTAGATTTTTGGCCTTTGGAATGGAGTATGTTGCTAAGAGGCCTAAGGACATTTTGACTTTTAGCCAAGAAACTGGCTACTTTTCTTTGGGGTCTTTTTACCCTAACTGCCCAGTCAATTCCTACTTCCTATTCTTATCACTCCATCCTGTGAAGAGGTTACCCAACTTGTGGATAGGGAATAGGGACACAGACTGCTCTGGCTTCTTCCATGCTCAACAGGGACACAGGGGGAGGCAATTGGAGTACCCCTTCAGTGGGTCTATCTAAAAGACTCCCAAATTGCATAACTCTTATCTGTAGGGGGTAAAGAAAGTCCTTGACTGGTGAATAGGAGATGTGAAGGAGAAGTAAAAGCAAGAATAATTAGCATTACAAATTCTAGACAGGGAACTAGAAAAAAAGTCAGAACAGGGCAAATTTCAAACGTTCATATGAGAGTCCAATGTAATTTCTTGACGAGAGCTTCCAAAAGCATCCCTCTATTGGGTTCCTCCTCATTTTTCTTTTGTCTGCCAAGTGATGGGCTCCAGAGTGATGGATTCAGGATTTGATTTCAGGCATTTTGACAGCTGTTGCAGTGGTTAGAATCAGTGTAAGTTCCCTCTCAAAGGCTTCTAGATAAGGGGTGGGGGGACCAAATTTGGCCATCATTTTAGAACAACAGTGGCTTGTTTTCCTTAGCTACAGGTGGGCACTACAGTATTGGAGACCAAGATTTGAAGTCTTACATTTGAGCCGCACTTGCTGATTCAGAACAAATCATCAATGAGAAATAAGTCTAAATAACTTTTTATATGGACTTAAGCCTAATGTCTGAGAAGTGTACTCACTCGAACTCTTAAAGAAATATACTGATCACTTTGCTCTTTGGTTGTACTTTCCTTTTGGGTGTTTAAGACCATACAGTTGGCCCAAATAAATCCATTTATATTTACACTTAAGGTCGTTTGAGGATCTGTTCCTCAGGGGTCACATGGGCTTGGGAGGAGCCCCTGACTCCTTTCTTCTACCAGTTCCATCTAAGTCCATCTTGTGGGGTCTCCATGCCTCTCTGAACAAAAGGACAGGTGACTCATTACAGTTACAGGACATTTTGAGAGATGTTCCATAGTCCCCTGGAACTTTGTCGACCTTGGAGGGCAAGGGGCAAAAACTGTCCTTTAAGTCCCTCTGACCAGATTAGTACAGGCCTTAAAGTATGGCTGTTAAACATCCAATACAGTTAGTTCCACAAGTCTGGCATTTTTAATTACTCTGGCACCTGTTGGGGAAAAGAAGCAATTATTTGCTTACATATTTTTCTAAGATGATTTTTATAAGATGATTTAACATCATGAAGACAAAACATTTATGATGATTTTTAACCCAAGGATTTTTATACCAAGTTGCCTTTTAGGTGTGAAAAAAAATGTGCTTAGGAATTATACAATGAATCCTTTTCTATAAACAAAGATTGGGAATTATGCATGAATCCTTTTCTATAAACAATGATTGAAGATGTATTCTTAGAAATAAAGAGTATTAAGGAGCCAGAGAGTGATTGGCATGGTCTGAATGTGTCCCTGAAAAATGTTAGCAAACTGAAAAATCACTAATATGACAGTATCCAGAGGTGAGGACTTTGGAAATAATTGAATCATGAGGGTTGAGCCTTGGTAGATGGATGAACACTTACAAAGGACATGAAATACTGCCTACTTTAAATATTTTATTTATTATTTTTATGTATATGAGTGTTATGCCTGCATGTAAGTATGTGCACCAGTGTCTTGCAATGCCCGCAGAGGACAGAAGAGGCTGCTGGATCCCCTGGAACTGGAGTTACGGACAGTTGTTAGCTGCCATGTGGGTGTTGGGATTCGAACTCGGGTCTTCTGCAAGAACTGTCAGTATTCTTGACTGCTGAGCCATCTCTCCAGGCCAAAATACTGCCCATTTTAATCTCCTTTTCCATGTGAGGACACAGTGTTAGTTTATCTGGAGGTTGTGAAATTCAAGTTGCCATCTTGGAAGCAGAGAGCAGCCTTCACCAGACACTGAACCTGCTGACACCTTGGGCTTGGGTTTCCCAGGCTCCAGAAATGTGAAAAATAAAATTCTGTTCTTTTAAAAAATATTTTATTTATTAGTTTTATTTTATGTGTATGAGAGTATTGCCTGCATGTGTGTGAGTACATCCATGTCGTGTAATACCCATGAAGTCAGAAGAGGGCATGGGATCCCCTGGAACTGGAGTTATGGACAGCTGTTAGCTTCCATATGGGTTCTGGGAATCAAACTCTAGTCGTCTATAAGAGCAGCCAGTGCTCCTAACCACTGAGCCATCTCTCCAGCCAAAATCCTGATCTTTATCAATTACCTAGCCTCAGATATTTTGCTATGACAGCACGAATAGAGACAGTGATAAAATCATAGTACAAAAGTTTGGCTATTGTGCACCAAAATCAATTATCCATCTGAATAAATGTGATTTAAAATCCCATCTAAATAAGCAAGACTGCTAACAAAGTACAGTATCCTCTTGGAAAGTCACATACCTATAGAATGCAAAGATGATTTACCATACAGTCTGGAGTTTAAAACCGAAGGACAGCTACAGGAAAATACATGAACACTGTGTGCTGCTGAAGTCCCGGTGAGATTATAATGAGGCAGAATTCTTCAGTATATCTTAACAACCTTGAAATTGCTAACCTGTTAAGAACAACCCTGTTATTCTTCTTACAAAAAACAATCTTAGGACCACAGCAGAGAGTATCGTCAAAGAAAGGTTAGTCTACCAAAAATTTAATTGTACAGAAATATTATATACAGCCACAATAAGAGAGGAATGATTTTTATGTATCTATATGCTACGGTCTGGATATGAAATAATGTCTCCCCAAAAGGCTTACAAGTTAAATATTTAGGCCCCAATTTGTGGCATATTAAGAGGTAGTTGGATCACTGGCATTAAAAGGGTGCTAAGCACAGCAATGGACAAACCCATTGATGAGTTCACAGCTCAATGGGCTATTAGAAGGTGGGGCCTGGCTGGAGGAAGTAGATCATTGGAGGCGTACCTTTGAAGGTACATCTTGTTTCAGACCTCCTCCTCCCAACCCCCTTGTTCCTTCCTGGCCATGAGGTGGGTGACTCTCTTCACCATACCTTTCTACTATGATACCTTGCCTGACCACAAGCTTGAAGCAATGGAGCCAGCGGACCATCAACTGAAACCATAATCTCGAATACATCTTTTCTCTCTTAAGTTGTTTTGCTCAGCTATTCTGTCATAGTGATGGAAAGTTAAAAATCACACCATAAAATATAACTTCACACATCTACTAAAAACTATGACTATGAAAAAGTATTGTTGGAAAATCATTTGTGATAGAACATTAAAGACAAATATATAAAATGATGGTTACAGTCACATTTTTAATTTAAAAGTTTATTAGTACATTTATTTGCTATGTATACGCATGCCATGGCATACATTTGCTATGTATATGCATGCCATGGCATACATGGGGAGTTCATAAGACAACTTGCAGGAGTCAGGTTTTTCCTTCCACCACAGTAGATTATAGGGCTCAAACTCAGGTCCTTAGCCCTATCAGGTGCCTTTATCTGCTGAGCTATTCCACCAGCTCAGCAGTTAGCACTCACTCACTAATTAGTTAGTACCAGCCATTTTTCTTAGGGTTTTGTATTTGTTTTTATCATTCAAAGTACCTATCATCAATCAGTAGCTAATATACTGTTGAGGAGGTAGCTCTTCCTCATGTGCCTTGTGCCCCTCAAGCCGTAAGTGACCAAGCCAAGATGTGAATGCAGGCCCATCTCATGCAAAGCCAGTATTCCTGACAGCCTTCTCTACAGGACATGCTAAGCAACATTCTCTCAGCCTTATGAAAAAAAGGATATGCACATTTAGAAAACATCTCAACTGGAAACACACCAAAACCTTAACAGCAATTCTCTCTGAATGGTGGGAGTCCAGATCATGTTTATTTTCTTCTTCAAATTAGTCTCTATTTTTAAATCATCCTGGCAATGAACATTATTCAATAATCAAAAAAAAATTTAATGAAAAGAGAGGCCATCTCCATACACAGATTTGTACAACAAGGGGGAAAAACAATAACTCAAAAGGCAAAACTAAAAATGGAATTCTAAAGCGTTGGCTGGAAATTAGTGGGAGTCCAAGGAAGCTAAATAAAAGATGGAAAACTGGAGGTATGCCATGGCTAAATCTTTAAGCTCTTCCAAAAGGTTCCTGTTTGCAGTTGTTGGTTCTATCTCTCTGCCCTTCACATAACTAATGAGGATTTATACAATTACTGAGCACTTAGGAACCACTCCCGGCTTCTAGCCCCACGAGGCTGCCTTGTTGCTCTTGTTATTTTAATGTGTTTGTTACTGGCCTAACAAACGAATTTACTATCTACAAAGTCCTTTTTTCCCTCTTACTTTTATTGTCATTATTTTTTCAAATCAGGCAACACTTTGTTGAACAAACCTGCCCCTGAAGAATGCTTCCTGGCACATTACCCAAGAAGTCTAGCAGAAGTCTGTATGGTTATCTTGATGAGCGAGCACAGTTTAGTCTAGTCTCTTCTTTGTTGAATAACACCATTGCCCATAGTCCCCCCCCCAACAAATAGGAACACCAGTATTACCTTTGCTTGGGTGTCATGAACCACATGATCCAAAGGAGTCATAAAAGAGAGAATGTCACATATAGCAGTGAAGCCACTCTAAGCCACCACATCTGTCACCCTCATTATCACACGTGAGCTTCCCAGGCACTCCTCTGCACCACACTCCTAGGTCAATGTATGGTCTCAGGGAAGCAATTACAAAGCCTTAGATTTAGAACATTTTAAATGCTCAAAGTGGTACTAATTATGCATAACTTTGAATAATTTCTCCAGATCTCTCTATAATCTAAATTTTCCTTTGGTCTCTTGATTCTTTAGGCCCAAGCAAACAACTTACAGGGGAAGAAAAAATGGGTCTATAAAAGGTTCAGGACTTAGTCTCCAGACTTGAGTTTGAATTTTGCCCTAGATAAAAGTTTTAACAAGTGCTTAATGGCTATGAGTCTTGTTTTCCTAAGAATCAGAGCACTGGCATTAACATTTGAAAGATAACACATATAAAAGCCTTCTGTGACACCTGGCACATAAAATTTGTTTAATAAATACACTTTCTCATGCCTCCTTCATCACTCTTAGAAATGCACGTGCCTTCCAGTGAGTTCCAGTGGACCTGAGGCACAGCGAGGTTTGTCTCTGATCACGTTCTTTGCTTCCACTCCAGCAGAAACGAGAGTGAGTCTTAGAGAGGAAAAGCATTCTCTCTCTGAAGGTGAAAGAAAGCTGCCAACACTTCCTCCCTTCTTTCATGTTGTGACCTGCTCCAAAGAACTAGCTTGCAAGTATCCACAGAAACAAAATTTTCTGCGCACTTAGATAACCAGTCCAAGTGGGTGCATTAGCACCCAAGTCAGGGACCTGAGTGACCCCTGTCCCATTCATTTCCTCTCTTCACCTGATGCAAGGCGTTGCAGAGTGTTTGTATTGACAACATGTCTCCAGGGTCACTCAACTTGTCAGCTCAACATCACACCCCTCATTTCATAGTATTCAGTGTGCTTTGAGGTTAATGTTATCTGCTACCCTCCTGAGAGATGCTGAAGAACAAACAACTCCAAATTCTCAATTTTCTAAAGCAGTAATAGCTTAAAATTTTATATTCTAGGGGCCTGTGGTGATGGTTCAGTTGCTAAAGAGCTTACCATACAAGCATAAGGATCTGACTGTACATCTCCAGCACCCATGTAAAAAAGCCAGGTATGGCGGTTGGCATCTAAACTCTACTATTGGAAGTGGATAGAGACGAAAAGATCGCTGGGGCTTATTGGCCAGCCAGTACCTCTGAGCTGCCAAGCTCCAAGTTGAATGTGAGACCCTGTCTCAAAAAAGCAAGGTGGAGGCCTAGGGGATGGCTCAGTAGGTAAAGCATGATGATCTGAGTTCAGATTCTCAGAACTCAAGCAAAGCTGGACATGGTAGTGTATATGTGCAACCCAATGCTCCTATGGTGAGTTAAGAGGTGGAGATAGGAAAAGCCTCACAACTCTGTGAACCAGCTGGCCTGGCATACACAGCAGTACACAATAGACTCTGTCTCAGACAAGGTGGAAAGGACTGCCACCTGGATTGTCATCTGATCTCTACAAGCATGCCATGTCATGAACACACACACACACACACACACACACACACACACAGAGAGAGAGAGAGAGAGAGAGAGAGAGAGAGAGAGAGAGACATTAAGGGAGAACAATTGAAGAAGACACCCAGGGTTGTCCCCTGGCCTCCATTTGCCTCCAATTACACATACACAGGATCACCTATACAAATTAAATAAATAAAATGAATAAATATAAAAATTTATGCTCAAGAAAGATACTATGAAGACAATAAAAACACAATCCATAGGCAGGGAGAAAATATTTGCAAAATACACAGCTGATAGTGGATTTTTATATAAAGAAAAATTAT
>NW_008357929.1:3438312-3468853 GCF_000622305.1 Nannospalax galili
TAAATAGCACTCCACAGGAAGAAAACAATCAAGCTGAATGAAAATGATCAAAAAAATCCGAAACAAAACCCAGAAACCTATCCAAAAAGATATATAAACATCAAATAGACAAAAATATGACATGCTATAGGTCACTAGGGAATTGGAAATTAATGCATCAAAGAGAAAGGATGACACCTGTCTATTAGAAGGGCCAACATTCAGAACAGCAGGAGCATCAAGTGCTACTGCCTGTGGAGCAACAGGAATACCCTAGTTCACTATGGAGCAAGTGCTGTCCATTGTTCAAGAACTCAGGAACCCAACTTCTTTAACAAACACAGCAGTGAAACCCAGAAACTATCTTGCAAGTGGGAGATATTTATTAGCTGCCTGAGTAGGACTGTGTTCAAAGGGAGATGGGATGCCAACTTGGTAGTTTTCTTATAAAGCAAAGCATATTCTTACCACATTGCCCAAGAATCATGTTCCTTGTTATTTATCAAGTGAACTGAAAACTTATGTTCCACACAAAAGCCCACATGTGAATGCTTAGAGCTGTTTTATTAAGAATTGCCAGGATAAAGCAACTGAGATGTCCTTAGGTAAATGACTGAATAAACAGCAATATATGCAGCCAATAGAATATTAGTCTGTGGCAAAGAGAAATGTATTACCAAGTCATAAGGAGACATGAAAGAGTCTTCGGTGTGTATTACTGCGAAAGAAACCAACCGGAAAAGATTCCATTCTACAAAATCCCAACTATGTGGAATTCTGGAAATGATAAAATGGTGAAGAAAATGGAAGAGTCAAAGGGTCCAGAGGGTAGAGGGATGGATGAACAGACAGACGTGGAGCTACTCCACGTGATGCTGTCATGATGGATACACTTCATTGCACACTTGTCCAATCCCATAACATGTACAATACTAGAGTGAGCCCCATTGCAAACCACAGACAGGTGACAGTGTGCATTCTTCGGCTGTGGTAGCTGCTGCATTCTAGAGGGGAATGCTGGGGATGGAGACAGCTACGCACGTGTGCAGGCAAGGCCACATGGGAAATCTTCCCATCTGCTATTCAACTTGGTTGTAACCTAATACTGTTATAAAAAGTAAAATCTATGTGAATGTAATATTTTTATTAATTCTTTGAGAATTTCATACATGGATATAATGTATTTTTAATATAGTCACCCTTCAGTTCTACCTTCCCCCAATTCCTTGTGTCATGTTCTTTGTTTTTAATTTCTGGAAGTTCAATTAGGTGCTTTACATTTTTTAAGGCACAGGTGAAGGCACACTGAGTTGTAGAAGAGTAATAGAAAAATGATGGGAAACACTTGGAGCCTGGGAGTGAGAAAGGTCCAACGTCAGGGTCTGGGTGCACAAGACCACATATGGAGTCAAGACCTTGCCTGGCCATCAAGGGAGGCAGGAAGTTCATTCTTGAGACTCAATCCTTTTAAAACTAGAAACAGCAAATGATAGTAACCACCCCTGTCCCCATCAAAAGCCCAACACAGAGACAAAGTCACTGCCATGCACAATGGGACCTCAGGAAAGGGGGTTGTGGGGATTCAGCCACAAAGAGAAGGCAGAAACTGCTGTCTCCATCCTGCAACCTGCTCCGCCACCCACCACAGGAGAGATGTGGAAGCATGACTCACCGTTAGAGACCACAGCTCTGGCTCACAGGAGGAGACTACAGCTCCAGGTTTATGGGAGGGCTCCACGACTCCAGCCCACAGGAGGAGACCCCAGCTCTGGCTCATAGGAGGGAACCTCAGCTCAGGCTCATGATAGGGAACCATAACCCCAGGTTCACTGAAGGAAACCACACCTCCAGCCCATAGGAGGGAAACACAGCTCCAAGTTCACGAGAATGAACTACAGCTCCAGGTTCACTGGAGGGGTCATGGTTTTCATTACAATGGGTCTTAAATCTATTTTTTTAGAAAATGAGACTATGTAAGTCAAGGTCTTGGTTAAGGTCACACAAAACAATGTCCTGAAGATAGTAGGAACAAATGAATGAAGTCATGATGAATTTATAAGAAAGAGGAAGTAATGAAAACCAGGTTGTAAATGCAGATAACCTGACTCAATACAAGGCTTTTTCTGTCTGTATCACACCATCTTCCGTCTCCCTTCCTACTAAGACTATTAACACCTATCTCTCACTCTTAAGAAAGTTTCTGGATTTTACCACTGTGCTTATAAAAGAATTTAGATTCCTGCTGGGCGTGGTGGTGCAGTCCTTTAATCCCAGCACTCTGAGGCAGAGGCAGGCAGATCTTCTTAAGTTCAAGGCCAGCCTGGTCTATATAGTGAGTTCCAGTTCAGCTGGGGCTATGGGGAGACCCTGTCCCAAAAAGACCAAAAAAAAAAAAAAATTAGATTCCTGAGTGTTACTGTACAAAAACATAAGTGTGGGTACACACACCCAGGAACAGGTATAAAACCTACTCAGTTGACCCACAGCATTAGCACAGGGCTGTGAACAGAAATGGTGATTCTCAAGATTCAGACAAAACACCTGCTACCAGAGAATACAGTGCAGTGCTGTCCTGGTTTTATTTCTGTTGCTATGATAAAGTACTCTGAAAAAAAAAAAAAAAACAACTTAGGGGAGAAAGGGTTTATTTTGGCCTACAACCCCAGGTTACAGACCATCATCGTGGGGAAGTCAAGGCAAGAACTCCAGGCAGCTAGTCACATGACATCCAAGAGCAGAGAGAACAAATGTGTATGTGCCTACTGCTCAGCTTGTGTGCACATGCATGTGTGTGTGCGTGCATGCATGTGTGTGTGTTTGTTTCTACTTTTAAGCAGTTCAGGATCCAGCCCACGAAATGGTACCAATCACATTTGGGGTGGGTCTTTCCACAATAATTAACCCCATTTAGAAAACCCTTCATTTGCCAGGCATAGTAGTGTGTGCCCTTAGTGCCAGAAGAGATAGACAGATCTCTGTGAGATCAGGCTAGCCTGGTCTACATAGCAAGTTCCAGACCAGCTGGGGCTATAGGGAGACACTGTTTCAAAAAACAATAATAATAATAATAATGATAATAATAATAAAGACCAAGAAGAAGAAAGAAAGGAAAAGAAAATCCCTCACAGGCATACCACAGGCCTATCTGATCTGGGCAGTCCCTGGTTGAGGTTATTCCCAGATGATTCAAGGCTGTGTCTAGATGACAATGAAACTAACCATCACAAATAGGACACCAGTCCACAGATGGCTCTCATTTGAGTTTTGCTCCAGTTTTGCTGTTACTGTGCTAAGGAAATACCTATGACCCCTGGGGTTTGCCTGAGAGCTCAGAAGACTGGGAAAATTAAACACAAGACAGGGAGGAGAGAGAGAGAGAAAGAGAGAAAGAGAATATCTGACTAATGCTTCTAGCACTGAACAGAGAGAATGAAAAATTCTTCGTCTATGACAATCAAAAGCTGCACATGAGCCAAATACATCTGCTGAATGTTGAAAGTGACAAAATGCAGTTCAGAGAGAGAATGCATTGAATCATTAAAAAAGATTCCTAAGAAACTTAACAAGTACATCAAGGCACTGCTCAAGTATGTGGTCTGATGGCTCATGGAAACATCCCTGGGCAGGATGCAAGGGCTTGGAAAACGCAGTCTTCTTGCCTACATGACTCACCAATGAGGTGGCGGTAGGAAGTGAGGGTAACCGTAATTGGGAGTCTCTGGGATGAGATGAAATCCTGTAAGTTGTGCCTGCACCTAGGTATCAAGGCATCTGAGTAAAAGCTGTAAGGAAGACAGATGAAAGGAACAAAAGTGTGCCATTTCCTTTACATTTTAAATTTTATATTTAATGGTGAATACATCGGAACTTCAGCAGTTTGAAAGTACAACACAACACACCATCAAAAGCCTTCCATGGTGAAAATCTGAGCACCTCTTCTCCCAGACATCCGACTCTGTTCCAGAATCAATGATAAAATTCAGGTGTGTTTTTCTACATACATTGTTACATAAATGAAAGCAAGAAATATTTCTTTTAATTTCCTTCCCTCAATTGAAATACTAACTTGCAATTCAAATATTCTGCACCTTGCTTTTTTTTTTTTAACCTAAAGTAGAGCTTGGATTGAGTCTTAAAGTGGAACACATATGAAAACCAATGATATAGCTCTGTCTCAGTTGCTATGGTACAAGTACAGAGAACGAACTCAAGCAACTTTTAAAACTTCTTTATTTTTAATTATGTGTGTATGTGTGCGTGTGAGTTCAAATACCCTCAGAGACCGGAGGCATCAGATTTCTCTCCAAATTTGGGCCTTTTCCAAGAGCAGTACATGCTCTTAACCACTAAGCCATTTATCTCTCCAGCCCATCAAGCAGCTTTTGAATTCAACCCCATACCCACAGTGGGATACAGTTTAAGGATAAAACAAATTAGAAAGAAAACTGAATTTCAGTTAGTTTCTGTGTTGGTGGGATGATAGGTGATATGGATTCAGAAGCTATTTTGGATAGATTTAGAACAGAGAAAAATAAAAACCTGAATGTAGTTAAGTTAGGAATTGTTCAGCATAGATGTGGAGAAATGGGTAAGAAGCCCCAGCCTTAGTGAGAAACTGTTGATAAAGGACGACAACTGGGAGAGGGAGAGTCGGTTTCCTTAAGTGGGTGATGCTAGACAAATTGACCAAGCTCCAGCAGATTGACTCACACTAAGGGACATCTGTATACACAATCTTGGCTCCATAGGTCTTCACATACATGACAGAATATATGAAAGCTGGTGGTGGGGAGGGCTATGGGAGGATAGGAGAGGGGGGTCTAAATATGATCAAGATGTATTGTATGAAATTCATAAAAATTCAGAAAAATTTTTTTAAGAGTCAGGGGTTGTTATATGAGAGGAAAAATGAGAAAAACAAGGAAAGTAAGATCCTTATACAGCTGGATTAAAATGAAGAATATTAAGACAAACTACGTTTGTGCACTGTGAAGAGATGTCCCAGAATGGAGGTGTAACCCAGAATGAGGACACCCCAGAAGCAAGGAGCATTCCTTGTGAGAGTGCAATCTTGTTTTTAAATGCTTTGCTCCACTAAGAAGATTCAGGAAATGTTGGGGAAATAGTTGTTTCCAGGTCAAAGACAAAAAGAGTACAAAGTGATGCCAGAACATTCTACTGTGTCAGAAAGTAGAGAGGTGCTCAGAAGCCAACACAGACATGGCAGAGTACACTGAAGCCAGCTGGAAAGGACAGCTGATGATCAAAATTTAAATTAGAGCAGGCAAAAATAATGGACCTTGAACTTTAAAAAATTTATGCATTCTATAATCAAAGGAGGGTAGGGGAAATGAGATTTTTCTTTCAGAGGAATACCAAATAATACAGTTAGGAAGATTACATTTAGGAAACGATGATTTTACCACCTCCTATATACTATTAAGTAATTCAGCATCAACGAACAGATATTGGAGCTGGTAACTGTCTCAGGGCTAATCCAAATCTCAGATTTGATCATTCAAGTAAGCATCTGCCAGTGTTCTTTTCTTCTGTGTGAATGTGCCATTATTCAATCAAGTCTTTGCTGCTAAATTCAGTCATCTTTCAATGTCCATGAGGGATCGGTTCCAGAATTTCCACAGGTGTCAGTCAGCCAACGCTCAAGTACCTTATGTTAATTAGCATGGTATTTACATATAAACTATAGACATCTTCCTGTATACTTTTAAAATCATCTCTTTATGGCATATAACACCTAATACAATGTGAATTGTCTGTAAATAGCTGTTAGACTATACTATTTAGGGAAAGACGCATGAAAAACTTGGTACATGTTCAGCAAAGACCCAATTTTTTTCAAATATTTTTCATCTTCACTTGGTTGAATTCACAGATGTAGAACCATGGGTTGCAGAGCCCGTGAATGTGGAGGCAGATTGCGTTTAAATTATTTAATCTTTCTATGACAAGCAATGATAAAAATGAATGCTGTATACATATCTTCTAGATACTAGCAAGTGTATCTTTCTGATAAATTCCTACAAGGGGAATTGTTAAGTTTTTTCTTCATAACTAAGTGGACACTAAATTTCTAGGCACTAAATTTCTATTGTTTTCAGTTCACTAGTATTGTGAATCAGTTTAAAACAGGTTACTTTAAAAAAAGAGCCCAGTGAAGCACTGATTTCTTTACCTTAATGGGTTAACTTGAGGCTTAACTTAGTCAACTTTAAATGCAAAATCTGTAATGGTGTGCTACACAAAGTGGATGTGGGCATTCATCAAATGCTCTTGAATAAGTCAGTGAATGAATGAATGAATGAATGTCTCTAGACACCAGCAGCATTAACCATGGAGCTATAAAATAAACACATCGTCCCTCCCCACATTTCGAAGATGCTGTGGGAAACTTAGTGGCATCTCATCATAGCACACCCACAAATTACATGGCGAGTCACATTTCCAGTGGACCTCATCCAAGTTAGTAAAATGACCTTCTCGTAATGGATTTGAGACAGAATTATAAAGGAGCAGCTAGTTATTTAAACTTTATAACGCCCCAGATCCTCCAGTTCCTCTGAGCTTCTGCTGATGCCTCCCTGCTAGTCTCCAATTCCTCTATCACATTGTCCCACAATACGGCAATTAATTTGGGAGGAATGACAAATTCGGATTTCACTGTATCTGGAGCCCAATGAGAGTCAACAATTAGAGGACCTTCAACCATGGCATTTTATCTTTCAATGTTCCCACTTCATCACATATAAAATAAAGAGGTTGCAACATCAAGGCCCTCCACTCCTCATCTTTGCAGAATTTATGTCCTCAGACACACCATGAATTTGGTTATAATAACTCATATGAAAAGGGAGTTTCATTCAAATATCAACAAATGCAGTGGCCACAGTAGCACTCCTTATGTCAGGAGTATGCACACACACCTGAGAGAACATTTTTCTTAAATCAGTTTCCAGTGGGCTTCTTGCCTACGTTTGGTCAGTCTTCATTTAGGGAAGTCCTAAGGGTGTCATAAAGTCGAGCACAAACCTGCTCCCAAATTCAGACGTCTACTCCAGCATTATATTCCTTCGTGACAACAGTCCTGTAACAGTACTTCTTTCGGCCTTTCTTACTGACCCAGTGCTCCGGATGCATTTGCAGCAGACTAGCAAGTCTACAAGGCTTTCAGGCTCTAACCTCCAATCCTCAGTGAGATCTTCTCTGAAAGAGCAACTGGGCATCAGGGACAACAGTGCTCACCTTCTGTGTTCTTAAGTTCATTTCCAGTGGGAACTGTTTATTGTCTAAGAACTTTCAGTCAGGTGAGTGACTTCCTCCAACTCAGCACAAAGCAAACAAATTGAAATCTCAGTTCCTTTTCCCTAAAGAGGAAATGAGGTATACCATACACTCAGATACCCAACTTACCTGAGTTCTGTCTGGTTTATTAACTTCAGTTGCACATGTCTTAGAGCACCAATGGGAATTACACATTCTAGAATATCACTAAGATCCAACCAAGCATATTGGTTTAGCATGAAGCTTTGTTAAACTTCTGGAAACTGGCCAGATTGATTGGTGAGTGTATTCTCCAGTGAAGGGTCAGTCTTGAAGACTGGAGAGGAGGCTGTTGTCAGCTATACAGACACAGGTACAGAGCGCCAAGGAAAATGAAGAACTGTGGATTCTTTTCTATATAAAGTAACAACTCTCCAGAAACTTCCTCTAATGAAGTGGAGATGCTGTGTTAGTTACCTTTCTGTTGCTGTGATAGAAACACCATGACCAAGGGAACTTATAAAAGGAACAGTTTATTTAGCTTATGGTTCCAAAAGGGCAAGAGTCCATCATGATGGGGAGGCATGGTGGCAGAGGTGGCTAAAGGAGGAGCAGAAGTTAAGCTCTCACATCTTCAAGCAGGCACAGGAAACAGAGTGACTAGAGCTCCAGCAAGGATTAAGAACTCTCTAAGCCCACCCCCAGTGATTCCGCCAGCTCAGTCACACCTTCTAAGACCTCCCAAAACAGCACCACTAAGTGGGGACAAAATGTTCAAATACTTGGAGTCTATGAGGGACATTCTCATTCAAACCACCACAGATGCATAATTCATCTGAAAGAGAATTCAAAATCCATCATAAAGATGTTCACTGAAGTCAGGAGAGCAATATCTGAGTGGAAATTCCAACGACGAGATTAAAACCCTTTTAAAATCCAAAAACAGAAACTGTGGAACAGGAGAATGTAATAACTGAATTGGAAAGGGGCTCAACAGCACACGGGGTGAAGCAGAAGGCAGTATCAGCAGACTCCAGACAAGCAATTGGAAATGAACGTTGGAGAAGCAGAAGGAGGAGGGTAATGGGAGCTGGCGGGGGAGGGGAGGGGGAGAAGAAAGGAGAAAGAGTGAAGAAAGACTAAGGGACCCTTAAAAGTTGGATCTGGAACATTTCTCAATGGCCTGTATGTTAAAGGCTTGTTAGTGGGAAGTGATGAAAATTGTGTTGTTGGAGGCATGCCCTTGAAGGGACCACAGGACTCCCATCACCTTCTCTCTTTTGCTTTCCATCATGAAGTAAGCAGTTTTCTCTACCTCATGCTCCAGACTGTGATGTGCTGCCTCACCACGGAGCTAAAAGCAAAGGGGCCAACCGCCCATGGGCTGGAACCTCCAAAACTATCAGTCAAACCTTTTCTCTTTATAAATTGGTTATTTCAGATATTTATTATGGTAAAGGGAAAGTGACTAACATAAGAATTTATGGGACACCAATAAGCCAATCGGTATTTTCTTTAAGAAACCCCGAAAGAAGAGAGAAAATAGGGGAATGTTCATTGGAAGAATTAATGGCTGCAAATTTCTCAAATGCAAAGAAGAAGATGGGCATGCAGTTCCAGGAAACTCAAAGTACCCCAAATAAGATGAACCCAAAAAATCACCTGGAGACACGCTATCAAATTACCAGAACCAAAGACAAAGAAAAATTTTAAAACAGCAACAGAAAAGTTACTTGTTTCCAAAGAAACTCCCATATTAGTGGAATAATTGATGTCAATCCTTCTCAAATTGTTAAAAGAAGTAAAAAGATAGAAAGATTTAGAAGATCATTTAATGTTGCCAAATTATCCTGATAGCAAAGCCAGAAAAAGAAACTAAACATCTCTAGATCTGCCAAATATAGATGAAGAAGTCATCAATATGATGCTAATGTACCTATGAAAGGTCCAGACTCACCACTGTCCAGTGAAACCAAGAACTCTGGAGATTAAGTGACTGAAGAAAGAGCTTTACCAAGAATAAGCTGGTAGTAGAAGATGGGGGAACTTTCCCTAAATTCCATGATGCCAAGGGTCACAGCTACAAAGTTTATATGAGGTGATGGGTAAGTTTAAGTTTAACCATAGTTAAGTAGGCACCGGAATACTTATTAATTCTTGCAATAATCAACCTCTTGCCTGATTTCAATGCTGCCTACTGGTCACAGGCGTTTCCAGGTATTCCTGATTCCTGCGAGCCTGAAGAACAAGAGTTAGACTGAGCTGACTCACAGATGAGCATGGTGATGCCTACTTGTAATCCCTGATGATATTCTTAGTTTGGGGGTTTGTGAAAGCTACCAGTCCACTAAGAATATATTCCAAAGGTTTTACATGATAGTCAAAAGTTTGTTAGTTCAGCCACAGAGGGGGTCAGGGAATAGCTATTAAGGGAACTAAAGATAGTCCAAGGAAACCTGGTCCTGGATTTGCAACAGTCCATTTCACCACAATCACAAGTTCTGACCAACCAGCTATGAAGGACCTTCAGAACAGGGTGGCTTTTGTGTATGGGGTGGGGGACTTCAGTTCACAATAGGAAGGGCAATGGAACTGGCATACCCTCTTCAGCCAATCCACGTACCCCAGGCCATCTGTGTATATATGAATATCATGAAATTAAGCCTCAATCATTTAGGGAGAAATTTTGTTCTTCAGGGAATTAATTACCATGATCATAAACTATGGACAAAGGTCTGGCTCATTATATGAAGCTGCCTCATTTCCTTATAAGGGGCTTTGAGTCACTGTGAATCACTCCTAACATTCACTGAATACTCGGATCATGTCACAAAAATCTGTGAAAATTAAATCGTGTTAGTAAATGAGAATTAGTCAGCTTTCTAGTACTAGAACAAATATTTCTGTCAATGTAAAAGGGAGATAGAAGTTATTAGACCACATCTGAGCTGGCATGACTATGAAGGCTAAGAAGGAAGGATCACCTGAACCCATGAATTTGAGATGAACCTGGGCAACACAATAAGACTCCATGGCAAATTTTTAAAAAGCCAGGTGTGCTGATAGACACACCTTTAATCCCAGCAGAAGCAGGCAAATCTTTGTGAGTTTGAAGCCAGCCTGATCTACCTAGTAAGTACTGGGCCAACCAGGGCTATGTAGTGAGACCCTGTCTCAAAAAACAAGAAATAATGTTTTATAATTGTAGATTATCATTCACCACTCCTATAACTGTCAGTTTTCTATAGTCACAAGAGACTAAATGAAACTTTCATACACAGAGAGTTTTTAAATGTTTATCAAAAACCTAAATTTGAAGATATATCCCAATTCTTGCATAAAATATTTGTGTTTGGCTTATTACCTAATTAAAAGAAACAACAACAACAACAAAAGCCAAAAGGGCAGAGGGTACAGGAGAGTACTGGGGGAGGGGAATGATCACAAACAAAGTATAATACAGGTATAAAAATTCTGTAACGCAGCTCATTAGTTTGTATGCTAACCTAAACAATAATAAAAACCTGATCATTCTGCAGTGCTTGGATTTAGGACCGCTATCATCATAAGCACTCTTTCTGCGCTCTCTCTCTCTCTCTCTCTCTCTCTCTCTCTCTCTCTCTCTCCTTCTCTTTTACTTTAATTCAACTATGATTCTAATACTTCTCCACTGCTCCCCAACACTCATTAGTATCTTTTGCTTTCTGTTTTTTCTCCTCCTTCTCCTCGTTGTTGGTGTGTGCAGGTGTGTGTATGTATGTGTACATGTATGTGGGAGACAGGGGGCAACCTCAGGTGTCTTTCTCCACCTATCTCCATCTTGTTTTATGGAGCTCTCTGACTGGCTAGAGCGGCAGCCCAGCAAGCTCAAGGATCTTCCTGTCTCTAACTACCACCCCACCCCCAAAGCTCAGAATGCAAGCATGCACTGCTGGGCTGGCATTTTATGTGGGGATCCAGCAAGCAATTTACTGATTGAGCCATCTTCTTGCCCTTCTTTCCTTTTTTGTAAAAAAAGTTTTTCACTCTTCTGAAAACTTGTATGCATTAAAATCTTTCTCTTTTGTTTTGGTTCTTATGGTGGCTATAACTCCAGCCAATCCCCTAGCATGCTCTTTAAAGAAAGTTAGACAGGTAGTTATTTAAATGGGAGGAAATTCTTCCTCTTCCTCTCAGGAGTGTTAAGCTGCAGAAGGAGATTGAAGGGTGTGGGAATGCCAGACTTCTCTCATCATGCGGGATTTGGGACTAGCATTTTTAGATATGAACTACATTTTTAAATAGTCTTACTATGTAGACCAAGTTAACCTTGAACTCACGATCTTACTGTCTTGGTCTCTCAAGTGCTGGGATTACTAATTTGTGTCACCATGCTTAGCTTGAATATGCACATTTTGGATAACATGGCCTTATCAGGAAGGTCAGCAATCCTATCTGGAACTTAAAAAGAAAAAAACATATGTATATACTTGTAATCTTAACTGATATATAAAAATTATAAATATTATGAAGTACAGTGTGGTGTTTTTTAAAATTATTTTTTATTTTTTTGTTGGATTTTTGTATATTTCAACAGAACATCTCAAATAATCTTGATCATCTTTATACCCCTGTCCCCATTGGCACCCTCCCATAGCCCCCCACTGGAGCCCATATACTCTGTCATCCCTGTTAATTTATTATTTTTATTTTATGTGTATGAGTGTATTGCCTGCATGTATGTAAGTGCACCTGTATTGTGCAATGCCCATGGAGGTCAGAAGAGGACTTCAGATCCCCTGGAACTGGAGTTACAGACAGTTGTTAGCCATCATGTGGATATTGGGAATCGAACCCGGGTGCTTTGCAAGAGCAGCCAGTACTCTTAACCACTGAGATGCGGTGTTTTGGTACATGCATATGCTGTTTAATGTTGAAACCAGAGAAAACCTATCCATCATTTCTTTATGATAAAACACTGAAGATCCTTTCTAATCACTTTTAAAAACATAAACAATATAGTTTATAGTCACCCTGCTGTACAATAGGACCCCAGAACTTCTTTCTCCTGTGCAACTATAACTTAGTACCCACGAACCAACCATTCTCCATACTTGCCTCCCCTCTGGTGAAAAAGCTGTATTTTGAGGATGGTGGGGAAAACCATCCTGAGATGGTTCATACTGAGATGAACGTATAGATAAGCAAGAAGCTGGTTTAAAATGTGGCATCATCCTCTTGGGTATTTTTTAAAACAATCTACAGTAACCTTGATATTCTTGAGTAATCTGTTCTGTAGCAGCATGGTTCTGGAATGTTCAGAGTTGTCTCCACTCCCAGTTCTAGGAGTGAGATGTGACTCACACTTGAGGTGACTAACATGGTGGTTGCCTTCATCCTAGGAGGAAGACTGTGCAAACCTAGTATGTGCCAGTGAGAAAAAGGAGGGTTTTGCTGAGAACTTACTTCTAGGAGGAAAAACAGCTCTCCCTCTTTATGAAAGAGCTGAAAGAAAGGATATGCTGTCCAGATGCTTAAATTTGGATAAGGCAGCAGTTCACAGTCGCTGGCAAGCATCTTGCAGCCATGCTTCTCAGTCACTTAGTGCAAAGCTGATTTGTAAGGAAGAAAAAGCAAAGCAGAAAAGAACACAATCTTGAGAACACTGATGTGCCCTGCTTCAAATCCGTGGTGATGGTTCACAGCGTGTGCTGGGTACTTAATATGACTTGGTAAGGCTCACATACTGCAGAAGTCTGTTCCAACCTGTTTTCCTGGTTGGAGAAAAGTGCTTCTTTTTTAAAATAAATTTTGGCAAATTTTTTATGATATATTTTTATCATACTTAGCCCCCCCATCTGCACCTGCCTTTACTGCCTCCCACCTGACTTCATGTACTCTATGATATATTTTAAGGCATATCAAGTCAAATTAGTGTCCCCTAAATGCCCTTTGGTGTGGGTCTATCTACTGGAGTCTGGTCAACTTACCAAGAGTCTCCCCCTTAAAGAAGACTTGCCAATAGTTCCTCAGCTAGGTTTGGGGCTCCATATCCACTTCTCCACATCTATGCTGGGATTTTGTCTGGCTTGAGCTTACATGGGGCTTGTGCATGCTATGTGTTCATATGAGTAACTTCTCAGCTGTCTGGAAAACTCTGTTTCCCTGTGGTCATCTACCACCCCTGGATCTCACAATTTTTCCATCCCCTTTTCTGCAGTGATCCCTGAGCCTTGAGGTGGACAGTGGATTGATAGACCTGTCCTAGTCAAGGATAATTACTCTGAGTCTCTTATTCTCTGCACATGGGCCAAGTTGTGGGTCTCTGTGTCAGTCACCATCTGTTACATAAGGAAGCTTCTCTAGTGAGAGTTGAGAGATGCATTAATCTATGGGCATAACAATAAGTTATTGGGGTACACTTAATACTATGTCCATTTAATAGAGTAATATTATTGGGCTGTTCCTTATGGCCTGTAACCTGTCTATCTGATTGCTAGGGCTGATATTAGTGTCAGATATGGGCACAATCTTGTGAAGCAGATCTTAAATCAAACCAGAATATAGTTGATTACACCCTGTGCTGGATACCTGGGTTGAGGGAGCCTCAGTTGGGGAATTGCCGCCATAGAACTGGCCTGTGGCCATATCTGTGGGGCATCTCCTTGATTGTTGAATGATGTGGGAGGGCCCAGCCAACTGTGGCTAGTGCCATCCCTGGGCAGGTGGGCCTATGTTGCATAAGAAAGCAAGCTGAGCAGGGGCCAGAAGAGCAAGTCAGTGAGCAGCAGTGATCCTCCATGGCCTGTGCTCCAGCTCCTGCCTCCAGGTTCTTGCCCTAAATTCCTACCTTGGGCTCCCTGATGAACTGTGACCTGGGAGATGAAGAGTGAATAAATCCTTACCTCCCCAAGTTGGTGTTGGTCAGAGTTTTTTGTTACAGCAATGGAGAGACAAACCAGGACACATCCATAACATACATGCCACTATTACAACAGTGGGCATATCTTGTTATGCCACTTATTGTTGTAACACATGATTCACAGCTGGGCAAGGTTGGTGATTACTGTCCTCTTCTGGTATGATGCATAGCACCTTCCAGCACTATGGAAACTAGCCAGTAGCAAAGAAACTTGGAGGTTGGTACTAACTTGGTTTCTCCTTGTTTGTTCTATAACTCATGTATGTGGTGTCTTCAGCAATAGGATCTCACTGTGAAGCTCTGCTGGGTAACCAAGAGCAGGGTTAATTGCTAGCTAGTATTTCTTAAGGGTCTATAGGAACCCTAGTCAACAACTTCAGAAGAGGGAGTCCATTCCTGGCATTGGACTTTTACTTTGTTAGCCTATGGTGTCAAATAGAGGCAATGTCCCCCTGTAATAGGGTAATTCCCCTTAATCTCTTTATATATATACACATATACATATAAAATATACTATATATATATATATATACTTTAAGACGTTTCTATAGTTTTAGGTGTCCATATGATTTTTCAAGCAGCCTTTAGCCCTTCCTACTCCATTATTTCCTTTCCCCCCTTTATATCACTGTATTCTATCTCCATGAAGCCTCTCCCATCCCATTGGCTATTTACTAGTTTCCTGAACTCTTTGGATTTTCCAACTGAAACACACATATCTAAGGATTCAGAGCTAGTATCCACTTATGAGAGAGAACATGTGACATTTGTCTTTCTGAGTCTGAGATAGCTCACTCGGGATAATTGTTTCCAGTTCCATCCATTTGCCTGCCAATTTCAAATTTTCATTTTTCTTAACACCTAAATAATATTCCACAATGTAAATGTGCCATATTTTCATTATCCACTCATCAGTGGAACATTTAAGTTGTTTCCATTTCCTGACATTGAAAAAAATCTCAAATTTTATATGGGAACACAAATCCAGAACAGCCAAAACAATCCTGAGCAATAAAAGAACTGTTGGAGGCGTCACCATCCCTGATCTCAAATTATACTACAGAGCTGCTGTATTAAAATCAGCATGGTACTGGCATAAAACCAGATACATTGATCAGTGGAATAGAATTGAAGACCCAAATTTGAGTCCGCATATTTACGGCTCCCTGATTTTTGACAAAGGGGCAAAAAATAGACACTGGAAAAAAGACAGCATATTCAACAAATGATGTTGATCAGACTGGATAGCTACGTGTAGAAGAGTGAAGCTAGATCCCTATCTCTGATCAAGGACCTCAACATAAGCCTGACACCCTGAATCTGATAGAAGAGAAAGTAGGGAAAACACTGGAACTTATAGGTAGAGGGAAGGACTTTCTGAAGAGGACATTCCTATAGCACAGCCATTAAGTACAACAATTGACAAATAGGAAACTAAAAGGCTTCTGTACAGCAAAGAACACCATCATTTGAGTGAAGAGGCAAGCTACAGAATGGGAAAAAGTCTTGATGAGCTATACTTCTGACAGAGGGTTGGTATCTAGAATATACAAGAACTCAAACTAAACATTAAAAAAAAAAAAGATAAATGTCCCAGTTAAAAATGGAAGCAAGGAACTAAACAGAATTCTCAAAAGATGAAATGCGAATGACTGAGAAATTCTTTTTTTTTTTTTTTTTGGTTTTTTACATCTTTGGCCATCAGAGCAATAAAAATTAAAACCACTTTGAGATTTCATCTTACCCCAGTCAGAATGGTTAAGATTCAAAAACAAAGAATGGAAAATTCTGGCAAGGATGCAGGGAAAGGGGAATGCTTATCTGCTGCTGGTGGCAGTGCAAACTGGTGCAGCCAGTGTGGAAATCAGTGTGGAAATTCCTCAGAAAGCTAGGAATAGATCTGCCACATTACTCAGCCTCACCATCATTGGGCAAATACCCAGAGGACTCTACGTCCTACTACAGAAAGTACTTCTTGCAGCAAGGTTTATCTTGTGCTGCCCTGAGAGCCCAACCCAGCCACAGATGTGAGTTCTGGCTATCTCTGATTCTAGCTCTTCATGTAACAACTTAAAAATGGAGCTGTACCTAGTAGAGCCTTGAAGCAAAGGCAAGGAGGTCAATTCCCTTGTACCTCTCACAGCTTTGTTCTTCCTCTCATCTGTTTTCATTGAAGTTGCTGAGAGTTTAATATATGTCCTTTATATATCTCTAAACGTTATAATATTGTATAGTTTTTCTTTTGAAGTTAATGATAATTATATATTATTTTTTGTGAGCACAATTCTCACTTTTCCCCCTTGGAGCTATAAAAATAATAGGATCCCAGAGTAGTATTTTCAAGGTCAAGTTTCATTTTTATTTCCTCTTTTCCCACCACAAATTACCTCTTAAATGGTTAAATTTCCTAAAAATTAGATCTCCTCCTCTGTGATAGATAGCTTCAATTGTCAACTTGACACACACCTGGGAAGAGGGACCCTCAAATGGGGAATTTTCCCTATTGGATTGGACTGTGATCGTGTCTGTGAGGCATTTTCTTGATTGCTGAGTGATTCAGGAGAGCCCAGCCCACTGTGGATGCCGCCACCCCTGTGCAGGTGGGCCTGGTTTATTTAGGAAAGTAGGCTGAGCATGCGCTAAAGGAGAAAGCCAGTAAGCAGCGTTCCTCCATGGTCTGCGCTTCAGCTCCTGCCTTCAGGTTCCTGCCGTGCTCCAGGTCCTGCCTTGGCTCCCCTCCGTTATAAACTGTCACTTGGAAGAGTAAGATGCGGCAAACCCTTTCCTCCTCAAGTTATTTTTGATCAGTGTTTTTGTCATAGCAATAGGAAGCAAACTAGAATACCTCCAAATGTCTTATATTTTGGTTACCAAAGTTAGCAAACAAAAATACAGCTGTCCTACTGAAATTTGAATTTTAGATCAACAAATACTTTTTTGGGACAAACATCTGTAAAATATTGGGGGCATTATTTATTGTTGTAGTAGCTGTATGGTAGTAGTTGCTGTTGTTATTTATATGAAATTAAAGCTTAACTCTCTGTTTTATCTTTTTCTGGAAATCCCACCTCATGTGAATTATACTAAGTCCTTGATTTTTGTGGACACTCCAGACTACTGTGCTTTATATCTAAATAACGATTTAGCTCATTTTGAAAATTCTTAGGTTGCTTTATAAAAACACTGAAACTCCTGTAGATGTGGTTCCCTTTCCCTCCGCAGTGAATATTTTCCTGGAGACCCAGAAGCTGAACAAATCCCTAGCTCCCTGCCCCACACCCACAGAAGCAAGTTGCTTTCTCTGGCTGGATGCCTATATAATTCTTTCTCTGTCCTTGAAGCTCAGAGAATTCTTAGGCTCTGTTTCACCACAAATTGTTTGTTCTGTTTTCCTAGAACACAGTATGCCCTTTCGTTTGCAGAAGCAATTGTTTTTTTCCATGCTATCTACAGATATTTTCTTACGTCATTGTCTTTGCTCTGTATGTTATTGTCATCATTTGCCCTGAGTATTTACTGTGTACTCTCTAATTACTTTCCCACTCTTTGACTTGTGAAGAATGTTTAATTGATGCATGCTAACTCTGTATGTTTAGGGACTGTCCTATGATAAACATGCAATGTATAATGAATCACAGGAGAATAATTAATATTTCTATCTCCTTTCTTTTGAGAATCTTCGAACTCCTCTCTTCTAGTTCCTTATAAAATATGTAAAAAATTCTTCTAAACTGCTGTCACTCCACTGTGCTTGCTGTAGAACACTAGGATGCTTCTGTGTTTCGGGCCGTGTTGTTCAGCATCCCTGCATCTCCTTCTTAGCCTCTACTAACCATTTTATTCTCTTCTCTGAGAACCGCATTCTTTAGTTCTACATATGAGAGCATGCAGTACTTTTGCTTCTTATTTTATGCTGTTGTCTCAAGCCCTTTCCATCTTACTGATTAAATTTCAGCTAAACCTTTTTTTTCTTTTTAAGGGTCGTCTATTTTTTTCCAGTGGCCCCTCTCCTTTGAGCCCCAGCCCAGCATTGCCTTTGTTTGCTGCTCCCCCGCTTTTGATTTCATTTTGTAGTTTGACCACATGCTTATTCCTTGATGACATAAATCCTTTGAGGGAGGAAAATTTTATGGCAGAATGTTTGCTCCTGTTTCTTGGTCCGCACGTTGGAATGGATGATGCCTCAGCCTGCCTTTAACCGTGGGTTTGCACGATGAGAGGTTCGCCGTGGGTTTTGCACGGCGAGAAGCTCTCGGTGGGTTTGCAGGGTGAGGGGCTCTTGGTGGGTTTGCATGGTGAGAGGTTTGCCACGTGTTTGCACAGCTGCCACTCTGGTTTTCAGCCTTTCAACTCATCTTGCTGTCAGAAGCTCTGTGGACAGTGTGATGTGGAAGGGTGCTTTTCATTTCTCATTGATGGCAGGTTTTAGTGGCAAGGACAGCATGTCAATTCTGACAGCCGTTTTCAATCTGCCCATTTATAGTTTTATGTGATGATCAAAAACTTTTCTGAAGAAACCTTGTTCTGTTGTGTAGGGTTTAGTAGGTTGATGTTTTTCATACTTATTGGTTCTTCACTTTCTATAACCCAGTCCCCTGGCTTTGGGCATAACAATGTTATTTTTCTATAATTTTTCCATAATCCCCCCCATCTAATTTCAAATGCAGTTAAGGCATAGATGTTAAGATATGGTTAAGTGTGGAGGTCATGTCTTAATTCCTTTACTTGCCCACTGTTCTACTTCTGGACATTTCCCAAGATTGCAGATAAAAGACTTATTCGCCCTTTGAATTGAGTTTTACTAAGAAATTATGTATTGTGATGATCAGTGTTATCAACTTTACAAAATCTAGACTCACTTGGGAAATGGGCCTCTGTGGGGATTATCTTGATTACTTAATTGATGTGGTAAGACCCATTTTAAATTGTGGGCAGCACCATTCTCTCACTGGGATCCTGACTGATAAATAGGAAGGGGAACTGAGAAGCAGCATGTACACATTCACCACTCCGGTTCTCCAGTGTGGATGCTATGTGGCCAGTTTCCTCCAGCTCCTGCTGCTGTGTCTTCCCCACCATGATGGACTGCACTTTGAACTGGGAGCAAAAATAAACCCTGTCTCCCAAGTTTCTTTTGTCAGGGCATTTTATCACAGTAACAGAAAAGAAGACTAAGATATGTATTTCTCCACATAACTAAAACACTTAGTTTGTGGGGCTGGAGAGATAGCTCAGCAGTTAAGAACACTGACTGTTCCTAACCGGGTTCAAATCCCAGCACCTACATGGCAGCTAACAACTGTCCATAACTCCAGTTCCAGGGGATCTGACAGCCTCTTCTGTCTTCCATGGGCATTGCATGACATGGGTGCACTTACCTACATGCAGGCAATACACACATATACATAAAATAAAAATAATAAATGAGATATTTTTTTTAAAAAACTTAGCTTGTTCTTTTTGTGGGATTGGGGAAATTTACATCAGCCACCTTTTCCCAGCAGTTACCAGCTACCAGGTAAGTTACCTTAACTGACATTAAGGAGCTCAATGAGTTCTACTTTCAGCCTCTGAAAATTTTCAATTAATAGGTGAATTAACAAAAACCAGATCACTCACCAGGTGTGGTGGCACACACCTTTAATCCAAGCACTCGGGAGGAAGAGGCAGGTGGATCTCTGTGAGTTCAAGGCCAGCCTGCTCTACGTAGTGAGTTCCAGGACAGCTAGGGCTACAGAGAGACCCTGTCTCAAAAAAGACAAAAAAAAAAAAAAAAGATCACTCAGAGTAAATACTTAGTAACTATGGATTAAATAATTGAATGGAGAAGACAGTTCATGGAGAAAAAGTAACAATGAAAATCAAGGACATAGTAGAAAAGATGAAATGGAAACTGCTGGAGAAAGCCACTGTTATGAAATGCACATAGAAAAGAGAGCAGTGAAAAACAGTGCAGACCAAGGAAGAGATTTCATGGCCCCAAAGTTGCCATTCAAATTAACACCTTATTTTTCTAACACTGTGTGACTTTGGGAACGTCTCTAAGCATCGCTAAGCCTTCATTTTTTCGTTTGTAACATAAGGGTGATAATACTACCAGTATAGTAAGCTTGCCTTTAAGGTCGAATGGGATGAAGTGTGCAGATAGATTAACTAGTGCCTGGCAGACCACAGAGTCCAGGTGATGTCACCTAATTATTCTCCTTTTATTATACATTTGAAATATCAAAAGGGAAAAGAAAACAATGCAAATTACTCTTTTTTATATTATTTCTGTTGTTCTGAAACAGGGTCTCCCTGTAGCCTTAGCTGGCCTGGAACTGTCTATGTAGACCAGGCTGGTCTCAGCCTCACAGAGATTCACCTGCCTCTACGGATTAAAGGTATACGCTATCACACCCAGAATTACCCTGAAAGTTTTGTTCAGTGCTTCCTTGATGCACAGTATAGGTGTACTATAAAAATATTTCTTTGATTTCACTCATGGGATCAATAAATAAATGAATTTAGGATCACAAGAGGAGGCACTGACCCCAGGACTAAATAAACAAAACAAATTAACTTTCTTATATTTGCATTAATTGTGAAACCAGGGAGAAATGACCTGACTGTTCCCCTAGATCCCTTAAGTCAAGAGAGATTCAGGACACTTAAAACAGCTTAACAATTTAGATGTAAACTGCAGCTACAATGTCAGACCTCCCTCAGGCATTTAGACTGTTGACAAGCAACAAGCAGAAGTTTATAAACAACCCTCATAAAATGAGAAGTCTTAAAACAATATGGGAGTAGGGAAAGCATTAGAGTACTTGGAACAGATGGTAACATAATTCTTGGAAAATAGAACAAGGGATAGTAAAGAAATCAACACAACCGGAGTAAAAACAAATGTTAGCACCCACCACAACAAAAATAATAACATCAAGATTTTTAATAACATTTACAGTGTACCAGGTCTTGTTCTAAGACACATGTCTCTCCATTTCCATCCTTATCCCAGTTTCTACTTCTTTACCCCGACCTCTATCCCCAGTCCCATCGATGCCTCGACATCATCTCCTTCTCAGTCCCTATTCTCATCTCCATCTCCATCCCCAATCCCATCTCCAGCCCATCCCTATCTTCATCTCCATCTCATCCCCATCCAGTCTCCATCATCATCTCCATCCCAATCTTCATCCCTATCACTGTCTCTGTCCTCTCTCCTTCTGTTCCCCCATCCCCATCTCCATTCTCCTCTCCATTCTGAACCCCATATCTCCATCACCATCTGTATTCCATTACCATCACCATCTAAATACTCGTTTCCATCCCCATCTGCTTCCCTATCCCCATCTCCATCCCCATCCCACTCTCATCTTCATTCCCATCTCCATTCCCATCTCCATCCCCAGCCCCAGCCCCATCTCCATCTCCATCATCTCCATCCCCAACTCCATCCCCATCTCTATCTCCATCCCCATCTCCATCTCCATCTCCATCCCCATCCCCAACCACAGCCCTAGCCCCAGCCCCAGCCCCACCTCCACCTCCCATCCCCATCCCCATCCCCATCCCCACCTCCATCCCCATCTCTATCTCCATTTCCATTCCCATATCCATCCCCATCCCCATCCCCATCCCCACCCCCACCTCCATCTCCATCTTCATCTTCATCTCCATCTCCATCTCCATCCCCACCTCCATCCCCATCTCCATCTCTATCTAAATCTCCATCCCCATCCCCGTCTCTGTCTATAGCCTCCATTTTATCTTCATTTTACCCCCGCCTCTGTGGATGTGATGTAAGGTTACAGAGAAGTCAACAAATGAACTAGACCAGGATAAATGAACTCCCTTTCCTTCAAAAAATGGAGGAGAAATCCAAAGACATTTTGAAAAAGAATGATGGTGAACTATATTCTTTGTGCTGAGAGTAGGGAGATTGTCAGAGGGGGGAATCTGGAGAAAGATGATTGACAGCTTGTGGTTCAAGACAATTTGGGGAGAAAAGAAAATTTTCTAATGAAGACTTGTTGCTGTTTGCTGTCCCATGTTCTCATGAGACATATAGAAAAAGACGGAAGTGTTGATCTGTTTAAGGAATGTGGACCCCAAAGATAGAATACCTATGTTCGATTCCTCTGCTTTCTTTTATTAGCTGTGTGACTTGAGATTCTTCAGTTATTTAAAATTAAGAAATGTTTCTACCATATAGTCATTGGCACATACTTTTGCTAATCCCTGGTCTTCATGTCTCATCTCCAACCCACCTGGTCCTGAAGAACTTAACTTCTGAATATCTTCCAGGTGTGCTCTCTCCTCACTCTATATCATTCTCAAAGTTCAAGTCATTTTGATGTTGTGTGACATTGAGATTTTTATTTCCTCTGTATCTTGGCATTCTCATGTATAAATTAAGAAGAATAATCACAACCTCATCTAACATTGTAAAGATTTAGTATATTTATGCATGTGATAGTGTTCTCCTGAGAAATAGAGTCAATTGAATATATAGAAAAATATGTGTACAAATAAATTTATTGCGGGAATTGGTTCACACAGCTATAAAAGGTGAAAGATCCTACAACATGCCATCTTTAAGCTAGAGAATGAAAAAAAAAACAGTGATGGCATTCAGTCTGATTTCAAAGACCCAAAAACCAGAAGCTTTGAAGTTCAATGGTATGAGAAGGTAGATGTCCTTGGTCCAGCCAAGGGAGTAGCTGGACCTGGGGACATACACCTGTGATCCCAGCCCTTAGAGGCCAGGACAGGAGGATCAAGAGTTTGAAGCTTGACTGGAGAGATGACTCAGTCTGTAAAGTGCCTGCTGGGCAAACATGAGGGCCCAAATTAGGATCTTGGGCACCCACATAAAAGTTGGGTATAGTAGTACATGCCATAACCTTAATGCTGTCGGGGGGGGATGTGGAGACAGTCAGGTCCCTGGATGTTGCTGGCTATTTAGTTGGTGAGTTCTAGGTTCACTGAGAGACCCTATCTTGAAAGACAAGGTAGAGATGGGGCCAACAAGGTAGCTCCATGGCATTTAAAGGTGACTAAACTGAAGACTGATCACTTGAGTTCTGCCTCCAAGACTTGGAAAGTGGAATGAGAGAACCAACTCCCATAAGCTGTCCTCTGACTTCCATGTGTCTGTTGTAGCACACACACACACACACACACACACACACACACACACACACATACACACACACACTAGATAAAGATAAAAAATAAAACATAGTGACAGTGGAAGATACCCTTCATCAAACTCTGGTCCCCACATCCATGTATGCACATGCATGCACAAACACACATATACACTATCTATGCACACACAGACACATACACACACACACACACACCACATACACATTAAAAAGTTTGATGTTGGCTTGAGCTACATATTAAGACCCTTTATCAAAAATAAGTATTTTTTTAAAAAGAAACTTTGCCACCAGCCTTTTGTTGTATAGGTCTTGGGTGAATTGGAAAATGCCCACCTTCGTTCTTAGTCCATTGAATCAACTCTCATCTCTTTGCACAAGTACCTCAAAAACAAACTCAGCAATCTGGGAATCCCTCAGCCCAATTAAGTTGATATATAAAGTCAACCACTAAAATGCTTAAAATAAGTTAGAAAGCATCCAAAAATTATAACCCAAAGACTGTAAGATTCTTCCACAGCCACACGGCTGCTCTATTCTGCCTTCTGCACCGAAGTCAGGATGTTCTCCAATGTCTGTTTTGACTGTGTTTGCCTTCCTTAAAACTCATCCTGAAGCCAAGCATGGTGGCATACTCCTTTAATTCTAGCACCCAGGAGGTAGAAGCAGGCAGATCTCTGTGAGATTGAAGCCAGCCTGGTCTACAAAGTGAGTTCCAGGCAAGTTGGGACTACAGGGAGACCCTGTCTCAACCCCCCTCCTCAAAACCTTATCCAGAAACTGGGCAGGTTGCCATATGCCTGTGGTCAGAGCTGCTTGGGAGACTGAAGTGGGAAAATCGCTTGAGCCCAGGAATTCATAATCATCTGGGCAAACTTGTCTCAAAATAACAACAAAGCAACCAAGGAAAAACTTCTAGACATCTTAAATACAGAAAATGAAAATTCCTGGTGAGTGTGGCCCTAACTTCCTCCAACATCATCGCCACCACAGTCCACCTTTGCTCCTCATCCAGCTTCCATTCTCCCCTCCAATCAGGTCTGGGTAAGGCCCCATGTTTCTTCTTGCTGCATGCTTCCACACAGCAGCCCTCTTTCTGGGGGTATTTTCCTATTTTCTCTCCAGTCCCATCCCTCAAATCTCCTTTCACTGCCTGTAGAAAACTGCTTTAAACCTGCCCTCCCCACTACAAGTCTAGGTTAGTTTCTTTTGTACACACGCACACACACACACACATTTTATATGACTTTTTAAAGTTAATTTTTAAAATTTTTTAAAATTTAATAACCACATGATTAGAAGAAGCATTTCATTACAGCTTTAACATATTCACTAACACATTCCAGAGCAAGGATACATCTCTTTCAAAGGTGGCTGTAAATTTTTAGGTTCACAGTTGAATTAATACAGTCATACAATATTGAACTCAGTATAAACCCTGTAAGACATAAAATTGAACGAGTTTTTACCCTTTAAAGAAGATCTCCACTGCATTTTAAGACATGCTGTTTCCTACATTTTTAATGCTACTAACACTTACATGTTTGAACATGTGTCTTTAATATCTGTGTATCTGATTATTACTAGTCACAGTTGGTTACACTCGGATTCTTAGTACCCTATTATGGATATAAAGTCATCAGGTAGATTTCACTGGCAATGGTTATCACCTCTACTATTTAACATGAAGTAAATTAAAAAAAAATTTTTAATAACTAGATGATTAGAAGTGTTTCATTACAGCTTTAACATATTCAGTAACACACTCCAGAGAAAGAGTACATCTCTGTCACAAGTGGCTGTAAGTTTCTAAGTTCACAGTTGAATTAATACACTTATACAATACTGAACTCAGTATAAACCCTTTAAGACATAAAATTGAATGAGTTTTTAACCTTTAAAAAAGATCTCCATTTCATTTTAGAATATATTGTTCCTTGCAGAAAGACTCATTGTTTTTGCTACTAACACTGAGATGTTGGCGCATGCATCTCTAATCTGTATGTATCTGATTATTACTAGTCCTAATCAGTCACACTTGGATCCTTGGAGCCTGTGTATGTCTATAAAGTCATCAGGTAGATTTCATTGGTAATGTTTATCACCTCTACTAATAATATGTCATGAATTTCCATGCTTCCTCCTCAAATATAATACATTTTTTTAAATTTATTGATTGTTTGTGCATGTATATCACACAAAATATCCCAAACCATCTTATTCAACTATACACCCACTTTCCAGACGGCGCCCTCCCATAGCCTCCCTCCCCCCACTACACCTCTTATACTCTGATATCCCTGCTACTGTCTGCTGTGTTGTCGGCACCCCCAGCCATTCCCCACTACTTGTCCATCTGGTGAACTAGTCAGCCTATGTAGAGGTCTTTGTTTCAGGAAGGTCAGCTCTTCCTCATCAAGCAGCAATCAGTTGCCAATATTCCTTTAGATAAGATTGGGGTCTGCTGTTCATTTTCCCAGTTCTATGCTGGGGTACTGTCTGGGAGTCTCTTGGGCCACTCTTGCCAAAAAGATCTAAGGAAGGCATCTCCTGTCTGGCATTGTTTCTTGTTATGTAGTTTTTAGCTATATACATGGACTCTTATTAAAGTATTATATTGATCCCTTTAACTTTTGGTTGTACTTTCCTTTTGGGTGTTTAAGACCATACAGTCGGCCCAGATAAACCAATTTACTTTTACTCTTAATTGTATGAGGATCTGTTCCTCAGGGGGTCACATGGGCTTGGGAGGAACCCCTGGGTCCTTTTTTTTTATTTTTTTTTAACCAGGTCCATCTATGTGAAGGTAAGTCAAAGGTCCTGCTTGACTGTGGCTGGCTTCACTTGGAAGCATGGAAGAAATGTTTCCTCTGTGTTGACCCTCCTCTTTGTAGAATGGACACTGGTTCAAGTCCATTTGGTGGGGTCTCATGGCCTCCTGGATCAAGAGGACAGGTGGTGCACCACAGTTACAGGACATTTTGAGAGATGCTCATCGTCCTCTGGAGCTTAGTTGAGTTAGAAGGGCAAGGAGCAAAAACTGTCCTTTATGTCCCTCTGACCAAATTAGTATAGGCCTCAAAGTATGTCTGTTAAACATCCAAGAAGGGTAGTTCCACCAGTCTGGTACTTTTTTTGGTCTTTTTGAGACAGGGTCACCCTGCAGCCCGAGCTGGCCTGGATTCGCTATGGAGACCAGGCTGGCCTCGAACTCACAGAGATCCATCTGCCTCTGCCTCCCAAAGGGCTGGGATTAAAGGCATGTGTCATCACACCCAGCTCAGTCTGGTATTTTTAATTACTGTGTCATATAGATAAATCTTGGGCAAAGACCAATTGTTCTGAGATAAACCTTACTTAGACATATATTTCTTGATCTCTTATGTACAATTTGTTAGAAGGTTGTTAGACTAACATGGTTCCCTCTGGTTTTTAAAACTAGCTAGGCATTATTTATCTCTTGCATTGTCTCACCCCTCCATCATGGTTTAATTAAGGTGCCCCTATTTGCCCCCTTTCTCCCTTAATAATACCCTTCTCCTACAGTCCTACCTCTCTCTAGGATCCACATATGAGGGTGAGCATACATCAGGTTTTTTTTTTTTCCTGAGCCTGTGTTACTTCATTTAGTATAACAGTTTCTCGTTGCATCCATTTCAAATGATCTATGATTTCATCTTTCTTTACTACTCTGAGGAAAACTCCATTGCATAAATGAACCACATTTTCGTTATCCACTTGTCAGTTGAGGGGCACATAGGTTTCTTCCATCTCTTAGCTATTGTGAAAAGGGCAGCAACAAACATGGGATGTACAAGTGTCTCTGCAATAGGATGGGTTCTTTGGGTATATGCCAAGGAGTTATCACTCTGTCAAATGGTAGGTTCATTTGTAGTTATTTAAGAGTTCTTTAAACTGTTTTCCACAGGGTTTGAACAAGTTTGCAGCCCCACCAGCAGTCAATGAGTGTTCTCCTTTCCCCACATCCTCTCCAACATTTAGTATCATTCGTTTTCTTGATCTTAGCCAGGTTGACTGGGGTAAGGTAGAATCTTAAAGTGGTTTTAATTTGTATTTCCTTAATTATTAGTGATGTTGAACATCTTTTAAGATGTTTCATAGCCATCTTTACTTCTTCTTTTGAGAACTCTCTGTTCAGCTCCTTAGCCCATCTTTTAATTGGGTTGCTTCTTGTCTTGGTTCTCTGTTTTATTGAGTTTGTTATAAATTCTGGTTATTAAACCTCTGTCGGATGTGTCACTAGTGAAGATTTTCTCCAATTCTGTGGGTTTTCTGTTTGCTTCCTTTGATGTACAGAAGCTTTTTAGGTTAATCAGTTCCCATTTGTTAATTCTTGCCCTTGATTCCTGAGCAATTGATGTCCGGTTTAGAAAAACTTTTCCTACGTCTATATCTTGTAGGTTTTTCCCAATGTTTTCTTCTAACAGTTTCAGAGTTTCAGGCTTTACATTGAGGTCTTTGAGCCATTTGGAATTGACTTTTGTGCAAGGTAAAAGATAGGGGTTTAGTTTCATTCATCTACAGGTGGAGATCCAGTTTTGTCAGCACCATTTGTTGAAGATGCTGTCTTTCCTCCATTGTGTGTTCTTGGCCCTTTGTCAAATATTAGGTGGCTGAAATTGCATTTACTCATATTTGGGGTTTCAATTTAATTCCATTGATCTATGGGTCTATTTTTGTGCCACTACTATGTTGTTTTATGACTATAGCTCTGTAATACAGCTTAAAATCTGATATAGTAACCCTCTGGCATTGCTCTTAGTGCTTAGAGTTGCTTTGGCTATCTGAGGTCTTTTGTGCTTCCATATGAATCTTAGGATGTTTTTTTCCAATTCTGTGAAAAATGTCATGGGGATTTTGATTGGTATTGCATTGACTCTATAAATGGCTTTTGTTAGGATGGTCATTTTCACAATAATAATTCTTCCAATCCATGAGCATGGGTGGTCTTTCCATCTTCTGTTGTCTTCCTCAACCTCTTTCTTTAAAGATTTAATTTTTCATTGTAGATGTCTTTAACGTCTTTGGTCAGGTTTATTCCCAGATATTTTATTTTTTTGCAGTTTTTTCACCAATTGCTTGTTATTGGTATATAGATGAGCTACTGTCTTTGGTCAGGTTTATTACAAGGTATTTTATTTTTTTGTGGCTATTGTGAATGGGATGGTTTCCCTGTGCTCTTTCTCTGACTGCTTGTCATTGGTATATAGAAATGCTATAGACTTTTGTAGGTTAATTTTGTAACCTGCCAATTTACTGAATGTGTTAATAATTTCTAGGAGTTTGTGGTGGAGTTTTTGGCATCTCTTAGATATATTATCATATCATCTGCAAAAAGGGATAATTTGATCTCTTCTTTTCCATTTATTACTCCTTTAATTTCCTTCTCTTGTCTTGCTCTTTCAAGAGTTTCAAGCACTATGTTAAAGAGAAGTGGGGATAGTGGACAGCCTTGTCTGGTTCTTGATTCCAATGGGAATGCTTCCAGTTTTTCTCCATTTAGAATGATGTTGTCTGTGGGTTTGTTATACATGGCTTTAAAAATATTTAGGTATGTTCCCTCCAGTCCAGTTCCATCTAGAAGGTTGAACATCAATGCATGTTGAATTTTTTCGAAGGCCTTCTTTTCATCTATTGAGATGACCAGTGGTTCTTGTCTTTGCCCACTTATATGGTTTATGATGTTTATTGACTTACACTGAACCATCCCTGCATCTCTAGGATAAAGCCGACTTGATCATGGTGGATGATCTTTTTGATGTGTGTCTGTATGTGTTTTGCAAGTATCTTGTTGAGAATTTTTGCATCTATGTTCATTAAGGATATAAATCTATAGTTTTCTTTTTTGGTTGTATCTTTAGTTGGCTTTGGTATTACAGTGATGCTGGCTTCATACAAGGAATTTGGAAGTTCTCCCTTCATTTCTATTTTTTTGAATAACAAGTAGTATTAGATGTAGTTCTTCTTTAAATGTCTGATAGAATTCTGCTGTAAATCCATCTGGTCCTGGGCTTTTTTAGTCGGGAGGTTTTGTATTTCTGTTTCAATTTCTTATTGTGTTATGGGTCTGTTTAAGTTGTTAATCTCTTCTTGGTTTATTTTTGGTGGTTCCCATGCTTTTAGATATCCATATCCGTCCATTGCTTTTAAGTTTTGAAGCTTCGTAGCATATAGGTTTTTAAAATATTCCCTTGTAGTGTTCTGTATCTTTCTGGTGTCTGTTGTGATGTTTCCCCTTTCATCTCTGATTTTGTAATTTGGAGGTGCTCTTTCCTTCTTTTGGTTAATTGGGCTAGCGGTCGGTCAATTTTGTTTATCTTTTCAAAGAACCAGCTCTTGGTATTGTTGATTCTTTGTATTGTTTTCTTTGATTCAATTTCATTGATTTCTGCCCTGATTTTTGTTATTTCTTCTTGTCTGCAGGGTTTGGGTTTTGTTTGCTGTTGCTTTTCAAGTGTGTTGAGTTGCACTGTTAAGTCATTTATTTGTGTTCTTTCCGATTTTTTGATGTAGGCACTTAGAGCTATAAATTTCCCTCTAAGAACCACTTTCAGCATGTCCCAGAGGTTTTGTTGTGTTGTATTGTCCTTTTCATTTAATTCCAGGAATACTTTTATTTCTTTCTTAATTTCTCTTTTGACCCATTCATCATTCAGGAGTGTGTTGTTTAATCTCCATGTGTTCGTGTGGTGATTTTGGCTTCTTCGGGTGTTGATTGTAAGCTTTATTGTATTGTGGTCTGATTATTTCAATCTTTTTGTATTTGTTGAGGTTTGTTTTGTACCTCAGTATATGGCCAATTTTGGAGAAGTTTCCATGGGGTGCTGAGTAGAAAGTATGCCCTTTGGTGCTTGGGTGGAATACTCAGTAGATGTCTGTTAAGTCCATTTGATGTATGGTATTGTTTAATTCAAATGTCTTTCTGTTAATTCTCTGCCCTGTTGACCTATCTAATGGAGACAGTGAGGTCTTGAAGTCCCCTACTATTAACAAGTTGGGATTAATCTGGGTCTTAAAGTCCTGTAGTATTGTTTTTATGAAGCTTGGTGCACCAGAGTTTGGTGAATATATGTTCATGACTGTAATATCTTCACGGTTTATTGTTCCTTTGATCAGAATGAAGTGGCCTTCTTTATGTCTTCTGATTAGTTTTAGTTTAAAGTCTATTTTGTCAGATTTTAGAATTGCCAGGCCTTATTTTTTCTTAGTA
>NW_008357929.1:3470183-3474152 GCF_000622305.1 Nannospalax galili
AAAGTCTAGGTCTGCTTCTTCTTGTAAACTTTATGTGACTTTGTGGTTTACTTGTTGGGCATGAAAAGCTGGTTGTTTTAGGCTTCCGGTTCTCTCTTTTGATTTTATATTGGAGTGGCCAGATTGCTTTTTTCTTCAGGAGTTCCCACAGAGGCCCAAGTCAGATGAGGATCAGATGCTCTCAGGCTTTCTTCTAAGGTCTGGATCCCTCCAGGAAAGATTTTGGCCTCAGGAATTTAGGAGTTGCACTGGCCTGGGAACAGGGCCCAGGAAAGATGATGGTCTAGGGCAGCTGGTGGCCATGCCACCCAGAGATTCAAAGGGAGATTGGCTGGGAAGCAGTCCCAAGGGCCCCTGGGGCCTGCACTGAGGAACTGGGTTGGTCTGGATGCAAAGGATCAGGAAGAGGAAAGGCCAGCCCTGGCATCCAGGAAAGAGGCTGGCAGGTTGTGCAGCCCAGGGAAGCAGAGGGAGGTGAGGGCAGAACCAGGCCCCGACAGTTCCTGGGAGAGAGGCTGGTGGGTTGTACAGACCAGGGAAGTAGAGGGAGGTGAGGGTGGGACCAGGCCTAGAGGGCTCCTGGGGACTCCAGAAGGAACCGGGTTGGTCTGGATGCAAAGGATCAGGAAGCAGTGGTGGTTCCCCCCCATGTCTGGGGCACCAAGACAAGGAATGGAACAGGACCCAGGCAAGGAGGAGAGACCAGTGGGGGAGATGGGAGTGTGAATGAGGCTGGGGGAGTCAAGGCATGGAGGGAGAGAGAGGCCTGTGGGCCATGGAGGCCCAGAGAAGCAGAGGTGTACATATATTTTTAAGGACCTCATTTGCAATGATCTCATCCCTTAGGAAGATTTTTTATTTTTATTCATTTTTAAAAATATTTTATTTATGATTTTATTTTATGAGTAGATGTGTATTGCCTGCACGTAGGTAAGCGCACCTGTGTCGTGCAATGCCCAGGGAAGACAGAAGAGGCTGTTGGATCCCCTGGAACTGGAGTTACAGACAGTTGTTAGCTGCCATGTGGGTGCTGGGATTTGAACCCAGGTCTTCTGCAAGAACAGTCAGTGTTCTTATCTGCTGAGCCATCTCTCCAGCCCCAGGGAAGATTTTTTAATAAACATTAGTTTTCTGTGGACTGGGACGGTAGCTTAGTCAGTAAAGTGCTTGCCTTGTAAGCATGAAGACCTGCATTTGATCCCTAGACCTCATGTTTATTTTTTAAAATGCCTAATGTAGTGTCACACTTGTAACTCTAGCACTGGAAAGCAGATTCTGGCAGATCTCTCACCTGGACTACCTGACTACAAGGCTAGTGAGAGACCCTGTCTCAAAATATAAGGTGGATGACACCTAAGAATGCCTAAGGTTGTCTTCTACATGTGTAGATATGTGCACATGCATCCAAACACACATGAATACACATACAAACAGGAATGTTAGTTTTCTCCATTACACTGAACCTGTAAGACACATGAGAAACATCAGAACTTGTTCTATATGAGTTTTCTCATAAGTAAGTGAGGAGTTCTTGAAGATCTATTAATCATTCTTTGAGAAGAGTAACTCTTCATTCTAATCTCAACTGCATGTTTTATAACTGTCTTTCAAGAAACAGCACCCTGTATCCTCCTGAGTTGGTCATATCTCAAAAGCTATGGCTTCTTCCCCCTCTACATAGTTCTCAACTCTGAGTTATTCAACTTAGAAATGCTGCATGGAATGGGAGCAGAATTTCCCACTTGCTAGCTCATTTCCCCAAAATTGCCTATCTCTACTGTGTGTAGATGTGGAGGAGGAGGGGGCAGAGTTGATGACAGCTCAGAAGAAGCAGAGGGGGTGGAGGAGCAGTTCCTGCGCTTTCACTCCTAAAGTGATTCAGAGTTTCTTTTAACCCTTTATACAAAAGGTAATGGGTTAGTCACACACTACCATCACATAGCTCTCAAGAACACACTCAGATATTACCATATCTCAACCATATTATCAGTCTCAACCATAAATCGGGAGTATCTTTGTAAAATCCAGTGCATGGTTCAGCTTGCAAAAATTGTGAAATCACACATACAATTTCAAGTTTCCAGTTTTCTGAGAAAACAATGAAACCTTCCCTTGGCCTGAAGCTGAACTCCTTTGTGTGAATGTATTAGATACTTTTCTGTTGCTGTGATAAAAATCCATGACCAAGGCCATTTATAGACTTCATTTGGGCTTATAGCTCCAGAGAGTTAAGAGTCCATCATGGCAGGAAGGCATGGTAGCAGGCAGACATGGTGGCAGGAGCCAGAAACAGAGTTCATATGTCCAATGACAAACAGGAAGCAGAAAGAACAAAACTGAAAGTGGGATGAGGCTATGAACTCTCAAAGCCAACCCTCAGGGACATACGTCCTCCAGCAAGGCCTCACTTTCTAAACCTCTACAAACAGTGTCACCAACTGGGGACCAAGTGTTCAAATATTTTAGCCTATGGGCAATATTTCTCATTCAAACCACCACAGAGAATGTGGCAATCTCCAGTGTACACGATTGCAGTCACGTCTTCCCCTGAAAACAGCCTAGACTCTCCATTCACTTGAACTGCTTGTTCCCTGTAAACAACTGAGTTGTCAAGTCCTATTCTAACTCTGAAAGTGGAAAAAGTAAATTTTCTTCTCTTCCTTAGTTTTTGTGTCATAGTGGACTTAGTACTTTCTTTTTGTTGTTTTTGTTGTTTTAGAACAGGGTCTCACATATCCGGGCCAGCATCAAACTCTCTATATAAACAAGGATGACCTTGAACTCCTGATTCTCCTGCTTCAGCCTGCCAAGTAATAGAATTATAGGCATCTTCGACCACGTCAGGCTAGGACTTGCTACTACTGTACATTCAGGGGCAGTCCTTAGCTTACCTTTCCCTCACCCCCTTTCATGCTGTATCCCTGAAAACTTGCAGAGAATAGGAAATCATTTCCTAGCTCTTAGAAGCAACCTCTATAGCCTCAAAAATTAGTTTTAAAATTGCTGCATATGTAGTTCAAGATGACCTCTAAAGTAAGATCTGATTTCTTTCCTAGAAAATTCTAGTTGCATGGAAAAACTTAGACGGGTGGCAGGTGACAAGGTGCTAGGGTTGAAAAAGAAGGTAGCAGTCTGCTGTTGTTGGGGAGTGGAGGGCTGTGGGTCTGCAACCCAGCAGTGACCACAGGAGGAAGAGAGAAGCAGTTACTATAAGTTTGCCTTTACAATAACCAGCAGTACTATCTGGTTCCATGATGGTGCTCCAGGGTGCTGCCATCACAACCTGTGTTCACAGAGTTTCCTCAGAAGTCTGATTATAATGAGCATCCCTTCTCCTAGATCTAAGTGCTTTTTCAGATTCTGTGTGTCTCTAATATAATGAGAGCACTTATAAGATCCATTTAAAATTAAATCGAAGTTATTACTTTGACATCTGATGAATAACTATAGCAATCAAAACCCAATTCAGAGGATTGACAGTGATTACAAACTATGGTTGAATTAAATACATATTTTTTAATTTTAAAACATATATGTATATTTTAACTTTTACAAAAACTTTATGGAGAATTTCATACATGCATATAAGGTGTTTTGATCAAATCCATGCCCACTCCCACCCCTCCAACATTCTCCCCTCTGAAGAGGTAACCCTAAAATCCTTTAAGGATTAGATAAGAGCTCCCAAATACTTTTGACATTTTTGGCCTTTGGAACAGAGTATGTTGCTAAGAGGCCCAAGGACATAGCGAGTTTGGCTACTTTTCTTTGGGGTCTTTTTACCCTAACTGCCTAGCCAATTCCTACCTCTTATTCTTATCACACCATCTTCTGAAGGGGTTACCCAAATTTCCAAAAGGGAATAGGGACACAGACTGCTCTGGCTTCTTCCATACTGAACAGGGATGCAAGGTGAGACAGTTGGAGTACCCCTTCAGTGGGTCTATCTAAAAGACTCCAAAATTGCAT
>NW_008357929.1:3475185-3476807 GCF_000622305.1 Nannospalax galili
TCATTCGTTTTCTTGATTCCTTGTTTTTTGAGTTCTTTATATATTCTGGATGTGACACTGGTGAGGATTTTTTCCCATTCTCTGGGTTTTCTCCTCACTTTTTTGATTGTTTCTTTTGCTGTACAGAAGCTTTTCAGTTTAATGAGGTCCCACTTATTGACCCACTTATTGCTGACCTTAATCCCTGAGCAACTTCTGTCTGATTTAGGAAATCCTTTCCTACACCCATATCCTGTAAGATACTACCAATATTTTCTTCTAATAGTTTCAGGGTTTCCAGTTTCACATTAAGGTCTTTGATCGATTTGGAGCTGATTTTTGTGCAAGGCGAAAGATAAGGATCTAGTTTCATTCTTCTACAGGTGGAGATCCAGTTTTGCCAGCACCATTTGTTAAAGATACTGTCTTTCCTCTACTGTGTTCTTAGCACTTTTGTCAAATATCAGGTGGGTGAAATTGTGTGTATTCAGGTTTGGATCTTCAATGATGTTCCATTGATCTATATGTCTGTCTTTGTGCCAGTACCATGCTGTTTTTATGACTATGGCTCTGTAGTATACTTTGAGATCTGGCATAGTAATTCCTCCAGCGTTGCTCTTTGTGCTCAGGGTTGCTTTGGCTATCTAGGGTCTTTTGTGGCTCCATATGAATTTAAGGATGCATTTTTCTAATTCTGTGAAGTATGTCATGGAGATTTTGATTGGGATTGCATTGAATCTATATATTGTTTTTGGTAAGATGGTTATTTTCACAAAATTAATTCTTCCAATCCATGAACATGGGAGGTTCTTCCATCTTCTGGTGTCTTCCTCAATCTCTTTCTTTAAAGATTTGAATTTTTCATTGTAGAAGTCTTTATTTTCTTTGGTCAGGTTTATTTGCAGCTGTTGTGAACAGGAGTGTTTCCATGTGCTCTTTATCTGATTGTTTGTTATTGGTATATAGAAAGGCTACAGACTTTTGTAGATTAATTGTGTAACCTGCCACTTTACTGAATGTGTTAATAATTGCTAGGAGTTTTCTGGTGGAATTTTTGGCGTCTCTTAAATATAATATCATATCATCTGCAAAAAGGGATAATTTAATCTCTTCTTTTCCAATTATTACTCCTTTAATTTACTTCTCTTGTCTCATTGCTCTTGCAAGAGTTTCAAGCACCATGTTAAAAAGGAGTCGAGAGACTGAACAACCTCGTCTGGTTCCTGATTTTACTCAAGCCCTATGTTGAAAAAGAGTGGAGATAGTGGACATCTTTTTCTGGTTCCTGATTTTAATGGGAATGCTTCCAGTTTTTCTCCATTTAGAATGATATTGGCTGTAGGTTTGTTGTATATAGCTTTAATTATGTTGAGGTATGTTCCCTCCAGTCCAATTCCCTCTAGGACTTTGAACATAAATGCATGCTGAATTTTGTCAAATGCCTTTTCTGCATCTATTGAGATGACAGTGTAGTTTTTGTCTTTGAGTCCATTTATAAGATTAATGACACTTATTGACTTATGTATACTGACCCATCCCTGAATCTCTGGGATAAAGCCCACTTGATCATGGTGGATGATCTTTTTGATGTGTGTCTGTATGCGGTTTGCAAGTATCTTGTTGAGAATTTTTGCATCTGTTTT